>NC_133787.1:527544-553174 GCF_003597395.2 Chelonoidis abingdonii | reverse complement strand
CAGGAATCCAACAGATTATCAATCTCACGCGTTGCTTAGATAGCGGACCTCCAGACGCCGCTATCGATAGCAACACCACCCCTGCTCAGAGCAGGAACCCATTCCATAAGAACAGGACCATCAACCACAGCGGGTCACAGAACCATTTTCAGCGGGCTCCGAACTGATCGCCAGGAGCCCTTTCCTTGGTCACGACCACACAGTGACCCAGGTCTGCCCAGGTGCCGAACCACCGCATAGGAGAGTGACCATAACAGCACAAGGTGACTACAAATGGTCTCTCTCCCTGCCACTCGGCATCCTCCTTGACCATTACAACCACTGACTCACCAGAGCTAGGGACAGACCAGCCCAGGTCGACCCTTTCCACCACACAACCCTTTCCCCCCACAACACTTCACCCCTACCTTTCCTGGCTAATACCATATTAGACTTAGCCACCATGATTTATGCCAGTTCCCTTTTAAACATTGTTATAGTCCCAGCCTCACAACCTCCTCCACAAAGGATTCCCATTTGACTGCTGTGCACTCGCGTGAAAGAAGAACTTCCTTTTTTTGTTTTAAAACCCTGCTATCTAATTAATTTCAAATTTGGCTGACCTCTAGTCACTGTATTATGGGAATATAAATATACCTTTTCTTGATCGCACTTTCTCCACATCACTCATATTTTTATAGACTCATCAATCCCCGCCTTAAGTCTCCTTTTTCCCGAACTGAAGAGCCTAGCCTCTTAAAAATCTTTCCTCATATGGGACCCTCTTCAAACCCCTAATCATTTTAGCTGCCCTTTTCTGAACCTTTTCTAGTGCCAGTGTATCTTTTTTGAGGTGAGGAGACCACATCTGTACACAGTATTCGAGATGTGGGCGTACCATGGATTTATATAAGGGCAATAAGATATTCTCAGTTTTATTCTCTATCCCCTTTTTAATGATTCCTAACATCCTGTTTGGTTTTTTGACCGCCTCTGCCCACTGCGTGGACATCCCAACTAAATCATCCCAGCAGGGCTTTGTCAAGCCTGACCTTAAAAACTTCTAAGGAAGGAGATTCCACCACCTCCCTAGGTAACCTATTCCAGTGCTTCACCACGCTCCTAGTGAAAAATGTTTTTCCTAATATCCAACCTAAACCTCCCCCACTGCAACTTGAGACCATTGCTCCTGGTTCTGTCACCAAGTACCACTGAGAACAGTCTAGATCCATCCTCTTTGGAGCCCCCTTTCAGGTAGTTGAAAGCAGCTATCAAATCTCCCCTCATTCTTCTCTTCTGCAGACCAGCGTTGCATACCAATGGGTCGTTCACCTGATCTCAATGCGGGAGTCAGCAGCTGCAGTAGGGGTGGGGCCAACGGAGCCCGCAGGCCCAGCCTGAGATCTGGATCTGGAACATGGTGCTCGCGGCACATTCAGAAGGGAGCTGGGATCCTCTCACACTCACGGCACCTCTGTTACTTGGCCTGCTCCACGTTTCCAACGTGTCTGGCCTTTGGCTCTGGGCGTAGGCTGCACAATGTCCCAGCCCCAGTGCAACTAGTTCCCAATCCAGCCTCTGCTGAGGCCAGCGAGAGATCTGTCACTGGGAGCAGGACTGGGCCCTTCATGCACCCCCAGGGAAAGCTGCCCCCAGCAAACAGCAGGGAGAACATGTGTTGGGGTTGGTTGTTCTATCCACCTCTGCAAATGCTCGTCCCTTTCCTCCTCTTGGGTTTGTATGAATGTGGGGCTCTCGCTCCCTCCCCTGGACCCAAAGCCTCTCACAGGTTGGCTTTCGCTGACTCCATCACTAGGAGGATCCTTGGCACGGGCTCATCCAGATGGGGGCCAGTGGTCAGCCTTCTCCATGTAAGGCATCAGAGGAAAGTGGGGAGCACTCATCACCCAGGGGTTTCCCTGGTTCAAGAATAGCAGGTGAGAAGGGTCTAGGAACAGGAGGCTGCCACAATGGATCAAACCACCGGGCCATCAAGCCCAGTGTCCTGCCACCACTGACTGTCAGCGCCTGCTGAACACAGCGCATCCCAGGGCTGCACGGCGTGAGCCCTGGTCTCTTTTCAAAGCAACTGAACAATAAGTCCCTGCTGCTTTCTACTGGCATCTCTCCCACTAGTTGGAGGCTGCTCAGGCGCTAGGCCTTCCGGGGACAAAGCCGTCCCTGCTGCAACCCTTTATCTCCTGGCCATCACACCCATGGGCAGATCACTGCATGGACCTCAGCACACTGAGAAGGGAGCAAATCCCTTTTGGCTCAGGAGAGGTGGCAGCTGCGGGCTGTGGCCTGACCTGCCATGGAGGGTCCAATTGCTCACCATCCTGGACCAAGTCTCTTCTGTTTAAGACATTCCTGGGCACTCCTGCGCGCAGAAGCCTGGCTGCACCACTCTCACGGCACCGGGCCCCACCCACTGGGAACCCTCCGGAGCCCAGGGCTTCATCCCAGACGGGATTAGCTACAGCACAGAGGGCCACTGCTCAGCCTGGTTTGTAAGGAAATACGGGAATGGGGCAGCTGAGACCCGGGGAGTCGAGTCCTGTGGGTCTAGCAAAGGTTTTGATCCAAGAGCCTCTGGATCTGGCTCTGGCTCTGTTTATGAAGTGCTGCTGGCCTGGGCTTATGGGAGCAACAGGCGGTGCCCCGAGCTGTCACAGGGCAGAGCACAGGCTTGAGTCGCCAAGTTTATACTTTGTTTTTCCAGAGGCTCAAGTTGCTTCCAAGGTTTCAAAATTTCCAGGTTTGCTCAGTGAACTTTAACGAAAAAAAAAAGTTGAGGCATTTCTGGCAACCAGAGCTGGAACTGCAGCATGGAGGTTTCTGTCCAGGGCCCGGAGCCTGAGCCTCCAAACAGGGAGGATCTGGAATCTTTTTCCAAGGGATGTGGTGCATTGTCCCTCACTCGGAGTCTTGAAACGGAGCCTGGACCTTTGTCTAAGGCTACGTCTTCACTACCTGCCGTACCGGCGGGTAGCAATCGATTGCTCAGGGATCAATATATCGCGTCTCATCTAGACACGATATATCGATCCCCGAACGCGCTTATATCGATTCTGGAACTCGACCAACCCGAACGGAGTTGCGGAATCGACATGGGGAGCTGCGGACATTGATCCCGCGCCGTGAGGACGGTGAGTAATTCGATCTTAGATACTTTGACTTCAGCTATGTTATTCACGTAGCTGAAGTTGCGTATCTAAGATCAATTTTCCCCCGTAGTGTAGACCAGCCCTAAGAGAGAGGCTCTGGTCCAGCCACAGGTTGTTGGGCTCAGTGCAGGCACCGCTGGATGTTCTGTGGCTTGTGTTACGTGGGAGGCCAAACTGGATGATCACAATGGTTCCTTCTGGCCTTCAGCTCTCTGCTTTCTACTGGCATCTCTCCCACTAGTTGGAGGCTGGCTCAGGCGCTTAGGGCCTTCCGGGGACAAAGCCGTCCCTGCTGGCAACCCTTTAATCTCCTTGGCCATCACACCCGATGGGCAGATCACTGCATGGACCTCAGCACACTGAGAAGGGAGCAAATCCCTTTTGGCTCAGAAGAGCTGGCAGGCGGGCTGTTGGCCTGACCTTGCCAATGGAGGGTCCAATTGCTCACCATCTGGACCAAGTCTCTTCTGTTTACGACATTCCTGGGCAGCTCCTGCGCGCAGAAGCTTGGCTCACCACTCTCACGCCCGGGCCCCACCACTGGGACCCTCCGGAGCCAGGGCTTCATCCCAGACGGGATTACGCTACAGCACAAGGGCCACTGCTAAGCCTGGTTTGTAAGGAATACGGAATGGGGCAGCTGAGACCCGGGAGTCGGAGTCTGTGGTCTAGCAAACGGTTTTGATCAAGAGCCTCGGGGATCTGGCTCTGGCTCTGTTTATGAAGTGCTGCTGGCCTGGCTATGGCGAGCAACAGGCGGTTGCCCCGAGCTGTCACAGGGGCAGAGCACAGTGCTTGAGTCGCCAAGTTTAATACTTTGTTTTCCAGAGCTCAAGTTGCTCCAAGGTTTCAAAATGTCCAGTCTTGCTCAGTGAACTTTAACGAAAAAAAATAGTTGAGGCATTCTGCAACCAGAGCTGGAACTGCCCGCATGGGGTTTCTGTCCAGGCCGGAGCCTGAGCTTCAAAAACAGGAGGATCTGGAATCTTTTTCCAAGGATTAGCCTCTCACGTGCGGAGTCTTGATAACGGAGCCTTTTGGACTTTGTCAAGGCTACGTCTTCACTTACCTCCGCCCCGTACCCGGCGGGTAGGCAATCGATTGCTCAGGGATCAATATAGTCGCGTCTTCATCTCAGACACGATATAATCCGATCCCCGGAACGCGCTTTATATCGATTCTGGAACTCGACACAACCGACTACGGAGTTCGCGGAGATCGACATGGGAGTGCGACATTGATCCGCGCTCTGTGATGGACGGTAAGTAATTGCGATCTTTAGATACTTGACTTGCCAGTCTTATTGTATTCCACGTATCTGACGTTGCGTAAGTCCTTAAGACTCAATATTCCCCGTAGTGTAGGACCACCGCTAAGAGAGAGGCTCGTGGGGTCCAGCCACATGGGTTTGTGCTTCAGTGGCAGGCACGCCGGATTGTTCTGTGGCTTGTGTTACGTGGGAGGCCAAACCTGAGATGATCACATATAGTTTCCTTCTCCGTTCAGCTCTGAAAGCTGACGAATATGGATGAGTAACACACTGTAGCACTGGGGCTGATCACCACACGAGGAGTCAAACATTGGTCGAGGAACAGCCACTGAACAGCTATGGCCAAGAAGTTCATCTAACCTTTCCTTGGCACAGAAGGTGAAGGCTACCAAAAGGATTTCTCAAAAGATGGGTGACTGGGCAACAAAATGGCAGATGAAATTCACATTGATAAATGCAAAGTAATGCACATGAACAACATACTATCCAATTTACATACATTAAGATTGATGGGGTCTATATGTAGGCTGTTACCACTGCCAAGAAGAGATCCGTGGAGTCATTGTGGACAGTCTCTGAAAAAATCCACTCAATTGCAGCGGCAGTCAAAAAAAGTGAACAGAATTCTTGGAATAATTAAGAAAGGGAAGATAATAGGACAGAAAATATATGTTGCTCTCATATAAACCCCATGTTGTAGTACACCTACATTCTTGAATGACTACGTGCTGATATGGTCTCCCCATCTTAAACAAGATATATTGAATGAAAAAGGTTCAAGAAAAGGGGCAAACAAAAAATGACGAGGGGTTCTGGAACGGCTTCCGTGAGTTTGAGGAAAGATGAATAAGACTGGGAGTTTTCAGCATGGAAAAGGGACAACTAAGGGGAATATGACAGAGGTCTACAAAATCATGACTGGTACGGAGAAAGTAGATAAGGACATGTTATTTACTACCCATAACACAAGAATCAGGGGTCACCAAATGAAATTAATAGGCAGCAGGTTTAAAACAAATAAAGGGAAGTTCTTCTTCATGCAGCGCACAGTCAATCTGTGGAACTCCTTGCTGGAGGATGTTGTGAAGGCCAAGTCCATAACAGGGTTCAAAAAAGAACTAGATAAGTTCATGGAGAATAGGTCCATTGATGGCTATTAGCCAGGACAGGCAGGAATGGTGTCCCTAGCCTCTGTTTGCCAGACGCTGGGAATGAGCGACAGGGGCTGGATCACTTGACGATTGCCTGTTCTGTTCAGTCCCTCTGGGGCACCTGACATTGGCCACTGTTGGAAGACAGGACACTGGGCTAGATGGACGTTTGGTCTGATCCAGTAGGGCCATTCTTATGTGTGTGTGCTCTGGGAAGGGTATTTGGGGTGCTGGAGGAGGTATTTGGGGTGTGCTGGAGGGTTTGTGTGCACTGGGAGGGATATTTGGGGGTTCTGGAGGAATTTGGGGGTGCTGCAGGGTATGTGTGTGCACTGGGAAGGGTATTTGGGGTGCTGGAGGAGGTATTGGGGGGTGCTGGAGTTGGTACCTGTGGCCTCACACCCCAGGTAGGGGGCAGTCTCGCACTCCCTGTCACGGTGGCAGAGTGGCTGGTGCAGGCTCGGGACACAGCGCCGACCCATCAGTCAGTGTCTCCCTGCAGGGCTCACCTCCTCCCCAGGGTGGGGAGCGAGGGCCTGGTCCTATCCCCCTTCCTGGTCGGGCTCTGGGGCTCTGCAGAGGGGCAGGTGGCATGGCTGAGAGACACTTGGCAGCTCCACTAACCTGGCAGGGTGGGTGGGATCTGGCAGCCGCGGATGCAGGGGAGGGACCAACTGAGGCACAGAGATGGCTCTTTCTGAGCTACAACAAGCAAGGAAAAATTCTGGACATTTCCCACTGAAAAATCCTCCTGGGTGGAGATCGGTGGACCAAAAGAGAGGTAATGTCCAGGAAACCCGGCTGTATGGTAACCCAATCCCAGTGCGACCTTCGGCACAGATCCTGAGAGGTATTTAGGCACTAATGCACAATGATTTCAGAGGGATTTAGGTGCCTAAATACTTTTGAGAATCACGGCCTTGGTTGCTCCTTGCCTCAATTTCCCTATCTGTACAATGGGGAGAATAGCACTGCCCTGCCTCACATGGCATTACAGACTGTGAGATGTTCAGACACTACCATACAAGTGGGGAGCTGGTGTAAATGCACTGAGATGCTGAACTTCTATGCCCTCTCAGTATGCAGACAGAAAGATAACACTGCTCCACTAGGCTGGCAGCTGACAGTGAAAATAGAAATGTCACCATAAACTGCCTTGCATGGTGTCAAGTATCAGAGGGGTAGCCGTGTTAGTCTGGATCTGTAAAAGCAGCAGAGAATCCTGTGGCACCTTATAGACTAACAGACGTTTTGGAGCGTGACAGTCACTACGGAAAAGGATAAATGGACACAAATCAGATATTAGGAATGCATACAAAACCTGTAGGAGGCACTTCAACCCTCCCTGGCCACACTTAGCAGCCTTAGGGGCCATCCTGCAGCAAAAAAACTTCAGGACCAGACTTTTCAAGAGAATGCTAGCTTAGTTCATTTTGCAAATTTTGACACATCAGCTCTGGACTCACAAAGACCTGTGAAGGCTTCCAATTACAGAACCAGTTTCTCCTCCCTTGGTTTTCACACCTCTACTGCTAAACAGGGCTCACCTTCCTGACTGAACTAACCTCGTTATCTCTAGCTTGCTGCTAGCATATATATACCTGCCCCTGGAAATTTCGCTACCTTCCACTCCGCACATCAAAGATTAAAACATGAATCTCCATTGCCGTCTGAAAGTTTCACCCACGAAAGCTCACGCTCCAAAACGTCTGTTAGTCTATAAGGTGCCACAGGATTCTCTGCTACCATAAACTGCAGCTCCCTTCCTCCAGCCCCCTTCTTCCCCCTCACAAGCTAGTCACGTGGCTGAAGGAGTCACATTAGCGATCTGCCCAAGGCTTCCTTCAAAGGGGCTCCAGCAGAATGCTGTGCAATTCCACGCTTAGTGCAGGCTTCTCAGGGAAGCGGTCTCAGCCTGGAGAGAAAGCAGGACCTTTGCCAGGGCAGGCAGACGTATGGTGGGAAGCCAGGCTGAACAGAGCCGGGCCAGTGAACGGAGCATTGGTGTGAAACAGACCGAAAAGAGAGGAGGTGCAATACAGGAAACACGTGTGTGACAGCAATTCTATTACTTACTTGCCGTGTGACATACAGAACCCAATCGGTCTGTGCCTGGTGAATACAGTAGCTCTTATTCACCAATGGTATCACAAGCAGGGCTGCCCAGAGGATTCAGGGGACCTGGGGCAAAGCAATTTCAGGGGCCCCTTCCATAAAAAAAGTTGCAATGCTATAGAATCCTGTATTCTCATGGGGGCCCCTGCAGGGCCTGGGGCAAATTGTCATCCCCCCTAGCCCCCGGGAGCGCCCTGATCACAAGCATGGCTGAGGTTCCATTGTGTTAGGCACTGTGTATACACACCGAGTGTGAGACAGGCACAAGGAGAGAGAGAGGCCCAGCGAGGGAAGTGACTTGCCAAGGGAAGAGGACTCAGGGCCATTCCTCCGAGCCCACTGCGCCATTCATCCGGCACACGGCCTCACAACGGGCCTGGGTCTATGGCCTGTTCTCATGCTCAGTTGGCCTTTCCCAGGGAGGTTGCACCACAAACTCCACTGGGGCTACTTGGTCAGGGAGCACTAGCCTGGGTTGTGGCATCAGGCCCTTTGCTGGCTTCATTACCACAATGCACTGGGGCAGTAGTTTGATTTAGGGTTTGACACCACTGGAGTGGGCAGGGTCATTTCAGGGGTTCACCTGCAGCTCCGGGACTCTTCCATTGCCCTCCACACTCGCTGCCTTCCCCAGACATCTGCCCTGTATCACAGATGGTTGGAATGGCAGAGAAAATTCTTTGGTACCCCAGCAGGGAGGCTCCTGCAATGGGGTGGTTAAAGGTCTGGCCCTGACACGCTCTCGGGACACTTGTATTGCTCCACTGGGATGTTTTCCAAATATTTGAAGAGCTAAATAAAACAAGCTTTAGAAGAAGAGAGAACATGGGGTAGTGGGTAGAGAATTGGTATGGGACTCTGGAAACGTAGGTACTATTCCTGGCTCTGCTGTGTGACCTCAGGCAAGGCACTTTTCCTCTCTGTGCCTCAGTTTACCATCCTACCATTTGTCTGTTTAGGCCGGGGTAGGCAACCTATGGCACACCAGCTGATTTTCAGGGGCACTCACACTGCCCGGGTCCTGGCCACTGGTCCGGGGGGGCTCTGCATTTTAATTTAATTTTAAATGAAGCTTCTTAAACATTTTAAAAACCTCATTGACTTTACCTACAACAATAGTTTAGTTCTATATTATAGACTTAGAGAAAGAGACCTTCTAAAAACGTTCAAATGCATGACTGGCACCCGAAACCTTACATTAGAGTGAAT
Organism: Chelonoidis abingdonii; assembly: GCF_003597395.2. Lineage (NCBI taxonomy): Eukaryota > Metazoa > Chordata > Testudines > Testudinidae > Chelonoidis > Chelonoidis abingdonii. The sequence continues at coordinate 544,283 of NC_133787.1, read as the reverse complement.
AAACGAAGACTCGGCCCAGCACTTCTGAGAGGCTGCTGACTGTAGGCCTGTCATAGCAGGGACTAGGCATCTGGACAGAACTTAGCACAGTGGGGCCCTGATCTTAGTTACGGCCTCTAGGTGCGACTGGAAGGCAAACAGTAGTGATAGTTCAGGTTCTCAGATGGCCTTTTAGCAGCTTCTCCCCACAGATGCAATCCCAGCACTTCCTCAGTTACCCCCGTGGTGACCTGTGACTCAGCACGCTCACCTCCGAAATCACCTGCTGTTGCTAAGCGATCTTCACCCCTGAAGTGGAACCCCGTCCCCCGCCCTTGAAGTGCAGTTGCCGCTGGTGTGCGATGCACAGTGAAGATTGAGGTTGGTGGCCTGAGTGGGAAGTTAGCCAGATCTAAGTCGGCTGTGGTGGCCGCACAGGGGTGACAAAGCACCCGGTTATGCATTGTCTCTGAAAGGTGCCCCCTCCCCCACATATCACAGCCGCACTTGGCACAACTCACTCCCGACTCCCCATAGCACCGAGCCTCCCACCTGCACCCCTCCCCAACATACCTCACCAGGAGGTACAAGCACACAGCACTTGCCCTACATAGCACTAGCTTCCCCTGTCCCTGGGGCTGCCAGAAAAGGGGGAAGAGATCTCCCTGAGCTCGGGGGGATTCCGTTACACTCACGTTTAAAACAGGTGAACAGTCTTGGCACCTCAGCTTATTTCCATTGGCAAGGGTGTCCTGTCCCTTTAACAGCTTGCTGGAGAGGGAGACAGAGTGCGAGTATGTGCAGGCTGGCTCTCACATGCCCTGTGTGTGTGGGGGGGAGGGGGGGGGTAATGGGTACACACGGCTGCACTGTCTGACCTGAGTACACACAGCTGCCCTTACCCAGAGCTCAGTTTTACAGCCCATCTGCGTGTCTGGCTTTGGCCCATTTGCAGATGAGCTGCCCAACTCGGTTTAATTGCCGTGTGTGTCTTGCCCCGTTACAGGCTGGCTGCAGAGCCAGCCCGGATCATCTGGTTTCCTTTCTGTTCCTCAGCGAGAAGGTTGCTCTCACTGAGCACTGGTAGCAGGGTGTGAGCCAGACCCCAGCACAGTGCACCAAGTGGCCCTTCATGACAGCCACAGTACAGGAGGGGGGAATTGCAGTTTTGCCAATAGATTTGGTGTCCTTATTTGCCTTCTGCCTTTTGAGCCTTAAAGGTGCACTGGCGTCACATTTTGAAGCTTCCTCCACACTCCTAGAAGTGGAGCAGGACGACTGTCCTGGCTAGCTTGGGTTTCTTTTCAGCAATGAGCAGGCGTCTCCATTTCTTTGACGGGGTTACTGGCCAAGTGCAGGGGGAAGCAGGAGACGTGATGTATCTTGATGTTAGTATGGCTTTTGACAAGGTCCCACATGACATTCTCACAAGGAAACATGGTCCAAAGGAAATTACCATAACTGTACTAAACGCAACTACCCAGAGTGGTTCTCAGAGGTTCGCTGTCAAACAGGGAGAGAGTATCTGGTGGGGTCCTACAGTGGGTCTGGTACTAGTCAACATGTTCATTAATAACTGAGATAACGGAGTGGAGGGAGTGCTTATCAAATTCGCAGATGACACCACACTGGGAGGGGTCGCAAGTACTCAGGAGGATGGGATTAGAATTCAAAGTGGCCTTGACAAATTGAAGAATTGGTCTGAAATCACCAAGATGAAATTCAATAGAGGCAAGTGCAAAGTACTGCACTTAGAGGGGAAAATCCAATGCACAACTACACCCCCCCACAGGGAATAACTGGGGAGGCGGCAGAACTACTGCAAAGGCTCTGGGGGTTCTAGTGGCTCACAAATGAAATATGAGATGTGAGGCAGCTGCGAAAAAGGCTCATATCCCTCTGGGTGTATTAACAGGTATGTTGCATGTAAGGCACAGGAGGGGAGTGTCCCACTCAGCACTGGGAGGCCTCAGAAAGGGCATTGTGTCCAGTTCTGGGGCTCAGGAGTTAGGGAAGATGTGGACGAATTGGAAAGAGTCCAGAAGAGAATAAAAATGATCAAAGATTTAGAGACTCTGACCTGTGAGGAAAGGTTAAAACCTGGACATGTCTAGTCTGGAGAAAAGAGGCCTGAGCGGGTAGGTGATGAGAGTCTTCGGATAAGTACTGTTCTAAAGAGGATGGGGATCAATTGCTCTCATTGTCCACTGACGGCAGGACAAGACGTAATGGGCTTAATCTGCAGCAAGGGAGATTTAGGTTAGGTGTTAGGAAAACTCTTTCTAACTCTCAGGGCAGTTAAGCTCTGGACCAGGCTTCCCAGGGAGGTTGTGGAATCCCTGTTGATAGAAGTTTTTAAGAACAGATGAGAAAACACTTGTCAGGGCTGGTGTATGTTGTACTTGGCCCTGCTTCAACACAGGGGCTGGACTTGATGACTGCTTGAGGTCCCTTCTAGCCCTATGTTTCTGTGATTACCTCTGCTGCCCTGCTGTTCCAAAGCCAGAGAGCCCAGGAAGTGCTGGGTAGCCATTTCCCTGCAGCTCTGAGCCACTATCTGGCCTGAATGAGATGCTTTTCCTCCCTGTACTCCCTGAGCCGGCACTATGATGCTCTGTACCTCAGGGAACACCCCGCACCGCCATGTCCATCCTTACAATTGTGTGGGATCCAATGGAAAGTTTGTCATGTCAGGTGTCTTTGGAAGGCTCACGATGCACTGAGCATTCTTGTTATAGTGATGTTATAGGTTGTAATTTCATGTATATAGTGATGAGGCTGAAAATGTGTCCTCATGGCTTAAAACAGGCCCAGGCAAAACTCTTCAAGAGCAGAGGGGCAGTTCGCACCTCCTCAGGGCATGCATGGGACAAACCCAGCCCATGTTCACAGGAACAAAGGACACTGGCCTAGGCAGCAACAAAGGGTCTGTTGGACTCTCGAGCGAGTCACCCCCACTTCCCTTGGTCAGTTTGGGACTGCGGTGAGGTAATGCTCATCTGACCCTGAAGGGGGGGAGGGGCAAGGCCAAAAGGGAGAAAAAAACATGATAAAAGGGAAAGATGTTCGCCAGGCTCTTGCTCCCTCTTCCACCTCCATCTACAGACACCACCACCAAGCGACTGAAGCGCTGATCAAAGGAGAGAGCCTGGCTGAAGGGCAGCCGAAGCATCTAAGTTTGTAAGGGCACTGAAAGTATAAAAATCAGCTTAGAATGTGTTTTGCTTTTATTTCATTTGACCAAATCTGACTTGTGTTTTGACTTATAATCACTTAAACCTATCATTATAGCTAATAAATGTTTGTTTATTCTACCTGAACCAGTGCATTTGGTTTGAAGCATGTCAGAGACTCCTCTTGCGATAACAAGCCTGGTACATATCAGTTTCTTTGTTAAATTGATGAACTCATATAATCTTGCAGCGTCCAGTGGGCATAACTGGACACTGCAAGATGGAGGTTCCTAGGGTTGTGTCTGGGACCGGAAATATTGACTAGTGTCATTTGGTTGCACAATCCAAGCAGCAGCTGGCCAAAAGTGCTCACTCATGTAACTGGTAGCAGCTTACATGCCAGAGGCTGTGCATGAACAGCCCGGGAGTGGGGGGTCTCACAGCAGAGCAGGGTAAGGCTGGCTCCCAGACTCCAGCATTGGACACACCTAGCAGATCACTGGTCCAGATAGCACCAGAGGAATGTCACAGGCACCCTAGCAGCGCACACATTCACAGGGCCCTGCACACCTGGGAGCTCCCGCATGGTTCAGCCTGGCTTGATGGACAGGTGTGGCAGCCACAAGTGACAAACCATGCCAAGCTGAAAGTCTTGGGAGAGCTGGTGAGGAGGGCCAGGATGTAGAGTGAAAAACCACCTGTGAAAGTGAAGATGCAAATGGACGACCACTCTCTTGCTGGCTGCCAGATGTGGTAACCTTGTTAGGATTTGACGAAGGCAGATCACAAATGGGTTCTGAATCTGCTGGGAACTAGACCCTGAAGGATGAGACAGTTGAAATGAGCTGGCTGTTATCTGAAGCTGTGACATAAAATCCAGTGCAGAGCTCTGGCTCGGCTGTTCAGGGCTGCAAGGCCAGGCTTAGGACTGTTTTTCACTCTCTCTCCATCCCTCCTTTTAGGGACAGTGAGGATGAGTGGTGCAAACACAGGCTGGGAGGAGCCCAGTACTCCTTTGTTCTAACCCAGGGTTCGGCAACCTTTCAGAAATGCTGTGCCGAGTCTTCATTTATTCACTCTAATTTAAGGTTTTGCGTGCTGGTAATACATTTTAATGTTTTTAGAAGGTCTCTTTCTCTAAGTCTATAATATAGAACTAAACTATTGTTGTATGTAAAGTAAATAAGGTTTTTAAAATGTTTAAGAAGCTTCATTTAAAATTAAATTAAAATGCAGAGCCCCCCGGACGGGTGGCCAGGACCCAGGCAGTGTGAGTGCCACTGAAAATCAGCTGGTGTGCCGCCTTCGGCACCCATGCCATAGGTTGCCTACCCCTGTTCTAACCTCAGCTCTGGCACTTGGTGAGTGTGTGGCCTTGCACAAATCACATAACTACTTTGTGCCTCAGTTTCCCCAAACTGGCCTAATACTGCTTAGTGATCTGCCTCACATGGGGTAATTAGACAGCAAATGCTCACCAGTGCTCTGAAAACACATAGTGTTAAAGGAGTGCTAAGCATTAGTCAGAGAGGGACGCATCAGGGCCAGATTGCAGAGGCACAATTTAGCATATGACCGACCTGTGCACATGCAACTGCCAACTCTGGCCAAAGCCAGGCAACTTCCTTTGCTGCTGTCAGCCTGAAAGGGCCACTCTCCTTCAGTTCAAGTAGCTGTTACCCATTTGGCTAGGAGACTGTCTCTGCCACATCTCAGCAGAGACTGATTCCCCTTGGCAGGTGAAAACTAAGACCCGAGGGCTGTTCTCACGCTCCCAGCACAGGAGCCAGCCCTGTACTGTAGTCCCAGTATACACACGCCCCCTTCCCCCTAGAGATATGGAATATGGCCAGAATTCCAGTGGTGAGTATATACCACTTCCAGGGACATGTTTTCACCCTCCCTCCCTCTCCCCCCACACAATGTCCTTGTAATAAATTGCAGCACCATAGGATTATACCACTCCCAGGGAAACGTTTTTGTGCATGCACACACACTAAATTGCAGCACTATAGAATAAATAGTCAAGTCTCTCTGGTCCCCTCTGCTCACTGATTCTAGGATATGTCTACACTAGAAATGCTACAGCGGCACAGCTGCAGCTTATACACTCCCTACAGCTATGGAAGAGGCTCCTCCCTCACTCTAGTCAATCCACCTCTCTGGGAGGTGGGAGTGAGGTCGATGGAGGGAATGCTTCCGCTGACCCAGCACTGTCTACACTGGGACTCAGGTCAGCTTAACTACGACTCTAAGGGGTGTAAAATTTTCACATCTCACATGACACAGCTGAGTCAACCTACATTTTTAGGTGTCAATCAGCCCTTAGCCTAATGTCCCACCCCTCTGAGCAGCTTCAAATTTCTGATTTGGAAATGAAATAGCCTGCCACAAACATTCCCTCCTCCTCTTTCCCCCAGAATTCCCCACCCCTCAAAGGACAGTGGCCGCAGGACAACTGACATTCAGTCTGGGGACGGTGACAGCTTTGCCGGACCTCAAAATGTCATGGCATTCAAGTCTCTGAATTCTCCCCTCCGCGGGACCAAAACCAGGAGTTCTCCAGAACTGGAAAAGAAGGGAGCCTCCAGATTTGGAAGTGGGCCCAGTACTGAGGGCGAGAGATAGGAGGTCATGGGATTTGGAGGAGAGAGGGTTCTGTTTAGAAGGTTTTATGGTTCCCTCTGCATTCTGTACCATAGAATGCATAGTCATAAAGGCTTCTGGCTTTACAGGCAGTGAGACACAAAAAATAATCGCAAGAACAAGTCTGACAACTCTACACACCATTGCCATCCCTGCAGTTTTTCGATAGTGGCTGGGATATCCAGGGGCAGGGCAGCGTGATGTGGCGACAAGGTGTTACTGGCTCTCGTCTGGGATGACCTGCCCTGCCTATGGCTCCCTGCTCACCACACACCGCCCAGACCTTACCTTTGAAAACTCATGGCCATCAGGGGAGGTCCCAGATGACTGGGAAAAGGCTAATGTAGTGCCCATCTTTAAAAAAGGGAAGGAGGAGGATCTGGGGAACTACAGGCCAGTCCCTGGAAAAATCATGGAGCAGGTCCTCAAGGAATCAATTCTGAAGCACTTAGAGGAAAGTGATCAGGAACAGTCAGTAAGGATTCACCAAGGACAAGTCATGCCTGACTAACCTAATTGCCTTCTATGAGGAGATAACTGGCTCTGTGGATGAGGGGAAAGCAGCGGACGTGTTATTCCTTGACTTTAGCAAAGATTTGATCCAGTCTCCCACAGTATTCTTGCCAACAAATTAAAGAAGTATGGGCTGGATGAATAGACTATAAGCTGGATAGAAAGCTGGCTAGATCGTCAGGCTCAACGGGTAGTGATCAATGGCTCCATGTCTAGTTGGCAGCCAGTTTCAAGCGGAGTGCCTCAAGGATCGGTCCCGGGGCCGGTTTTGTTCAATATCTTCATTAATGATCTGGAGGATGGCGTGGACTGCACTCTCAGCAAGTTTGCAGATGACACTAAACTGGGACGAGTGGCAGATACACTGGAGGGTAGGGATAGGATACAGAGGGACCTAGACAAATTAGAGGACTGTGCCAAAAGAAACTTGATGAGGTTCAGCAAGGACAACTGCAGACTCCTGCACTTAGGACGGAAGAATCCCATTCACTGTTACAGACTAGGGACCGAATTGCTAGGAAGCAGTTCTGCAGAAAAGGACCTACGGCTTACAGTGGACGGGAAACTGGATATGAATCAACAGTGTGCCCTTGTTGCCAAGAAGGCTAACGGCATTTTGGGCTGTATAAGTAGGGGCATTGCCTGCAGATTGAGGGACGTGATCATTCCCTTCTACTCGACATTGGTGAGGCCTCATCTTGAGTACTGTGTCCAGAAGGATGTGGAAAAATTGGAAAGCATCCAGTGGAGGGCAACAAAAATGATTAGAGGGCTGGAGCACATGACCTATGAGAAGGGGCTGAGGAAACTGGGACTGTTTAGTCTGCAGAAGAGAACTGGGATAGTTTGCTGCACCTTTCACCAGAATGAGGGGGGATTTGATAGCTGTTTTCAACTACCTGAAAGGGGGTTCCAAAGAGGAGGGATCTAGACTGTTCTCAGTGCTACCTGATGACAGAACAAGGAGTAACAGTTTCAAGTTGCAGTGGGGGAGGTTTAGGTTGGATATTAGGAGAAACTTTTTCACTGGAAAGATGGTAAAGCACTGGAATGGGTTACCTTGGGAGATGGTGGAATTTCCTTCCTTAGAAGTTTTTAAGGTCAGGCTTGACAAAGCCCTGGCTGGGATGATTTCACTGGGGATTGGTCCTGCTTTGCGTAGGGGGTTGGACTAGATGACCTCCTGAGGTCCCTTCTAACCCTGATATTCTATGATTCTATGACCTGCATTCCCAGCGGCAGGATCTGCGAAAGCACTCAGCACTGGCAGAGCCTTGCTCGCACTGACTCCTGGGGAAGGAGAGTTAGGCCAACACAGAGTGCTTTTGAAAACCCCTCCCTCTGTATGCACGGCCTCTGCAAGGACCACGGGACACAATGCATTTGTTACACTCCTTTGATGGCTTCTCCTGAGCTCTGCTACTAGATCCAGCTGTGCTCCCCTTCAAAGAGCTACTGGTTTGACTTCCAATGAGGGGAGTGGAGCAGGATAATCGGTCAGAAATATTTGCTGCTTTTCCAATTTTCCCATCCCAAACACATCAGGGCTGAATCGCATCCCGCTCTGCAGCAGGGACACATTAGTCCCAGCAGTGAATGCTTTCTACCATTGGAGAGGAGCTCAGATTCTCTGCCCCTTTCCAATGGTTAAAATGCTTTTGCCTCCACCGCTGGCAGACCAGGGCATTGGCCCCTCGCAGCACCAGTTCTTATAGCCTGAGGAGCTATGATTTAGAGATCGTTTGTAGAACTTTATTCATTACATTGTCCTTCCTCTCTCGACACCAGAGCAGTTAAACTCAGAGCATCAAGAAGCTTGAGTTACAGGGGAGAGGTGTGAAAATGGCACCCCAAACTCTCCAGCCCATTTACAGAAAAATGTTATGACATAAGCAACATCCATGATGGTGCAGGATGCTGTAGAGTCTTTATTGGCACAAACCCAGGGAGGCTGCACTACCTAGGGGCATAAAGCCAGGAGGGAGCTATGTGAGCCATTCATGACGACTGCAGATCAAATGATTATGCCATAAGACAATGCAGTCTGTATAGGACTTGTATGTAACAGAAAAGAGTGCCTAGAAATCTCTGAGCTGAGGTACTTAGCTGGGCCCCCTTACGCAGTAGCCGAGCACCTCACACCTCCCTGTGAGGTAGGGCAGTTCTGTCATAGCTGTTCTTTGGATGGGAAACCAAGGCACAGAGAGACTAAGGGTATGTCTACACAGGGCTCTGTCATGGGTTTAAGCACAAGCCGCACCTTCCATCCACACACAAATCCATCTGACGGGGGTCAGCAAGCAGCAGGACCGGCGCTAGGGGGGTGGGTCTGAGCCCACATCCTGCTGTGACTCAGGTCCAAGCCCTGTCATTTTGCAGTGTGGATGCAGGTCAAGCCACACACCTGAGTCAGAAGGTCTGCGGAGAGCAGACATGTTAGCGCAGCTGTAAACCCACGTTTACAGTGCAGTGTGGATGCTCATGCTGACTTGGAAACATCAAGTCCAGAAGCCCTGGTCCCACAACCTGGGTTTACAGTGCAGTGTAGACATACCCAGGGCACACAGGAAGGCTGTAGCAGAACAGAGAACCCAACCCAGGTCCCCTGAACCCTAGGTTAACACTGTAACCACTGAGCCATCCTTCCCCTCAATATTAGAGTCCCATGTGTGCAGACAGCATCCTGCTGATCTTACAGTGGAGACTGCAGCAGGACCCAGCAGAACTGGGTTCACTTTCCGGTTCTGCCGCAGACTCCTTGCTGCACCTTTCACCAGCTCCGCACCCCTGCAATGGTGTCTGCCTTATCTGCTTCTATTGTAAGCTGCTTGGGGCAGAGACTGCATCTCCCCAAGCATATAGAGTGCCCAGCATGGGACAGAAATGATGAGACACACTAAGCACACGACAGTGCAGGGACTGAATCCTTTATTAGTATGACCGGCTGGACGTGAGCCCTCCCCCACCTGCTGCCTGCTGTTGCTCTCACCTTCCTGGGGAGACTGAATGGAAACCAGACAGAGGGAGGTTTTCTTGTATTAAAAAAATAAAATCACCAAAACACCCAGATGAGCCAGAGTCATATGGGGGAAGTCCCAGCACGGAGGGGCTGGGACCCAGCTGGGTCCACAGGAAGAGTGGAGCGAAGGGCTACAATCCGAATTCCACAGCATCCTCAAAAAGAGGCTTTGACAGCAAAACTGCTGGGGGGGTCAGCAGGAGTCCAATTTGTGCTCAGTGTGTGGGGTGAACCTTGATCCCCTCGTCCACTTTCCCAGGCTGCCAGGTGCTGGTGCCCCGAGACCATCAACAGGCAGGGCAAGGCCTTATCTTTAGGCAGGAAGTGGGCAGCTCCTGCCTGCTCCGTCTGATTCCTCCCACTGCCAGCAGCATAAGGGGCTGGGAGACGGACACTGCCCAGGGCTTTCGTGGGGACTGGCGCTGAGAGTGTGCCCATTGGGATCATGCCAGTGGAGATATGCTACTGCCATCGACTAGGCAATACTACCCCCAAAGTGCCCCCACCTGCTGACAAACCCCCTCCCTGATTTTACAGTAAAAGGAAAAACCCTGCAGGACGTACAGGTTGAGTCTTGGAGAGAAAAACTGTTTCTGCATCTTATTTTCAGCAGCTGCCAGCCACTGGCCAGTTCTTGGCCATGCAGGGAGGAGCGGGATGCCCTTGTGCCAGTCTCACGGCTTGGTCTTGCTCAGTCTGATGTCACGCTCGATTTCAAACTGCCTGTGATCCACACGCTCCAGAAATGCTTTCCTGTCAATGTACCTGCAGGGGAGAGGGAGGCCGAGAGAAGCAGGGTCAGCACAGACTTGCCCTGGAGGGATGCCAGGCCTGGAGCCCGTAGTGTGGAATGCTGCCTTGACTGAAAGGTCCTGGGAGCATCCCAGAGCAACTTTCACATGTCCCCAAGCAGCCAAAGCGAGCAGGTGGGGGCAAACAATGTATGCTACACAACAAAGCTGCCTGTCTATGTCTTTACCCAGCCTCCATTAATGAGCACTTCGCATTCTCTCCTCACCCCCCCGGGAGGCAGGGCAGGGCTGTTCTCCCCATTGTACAGAGGGGAACTCAAGCACAGCCAGACTAAATGACTTGCCCAAGGTTGGCCAGGCAATCGGTGGCTGAGCAGGTAAAGGACCCCAGTCCACCAACCTAGTTCCCTACCCCCACCCCCCAAGATTATTTCCCCATCTCCCCAAGCTCTCACAGAAGTGCCTGAGAACACTGCCGGGCAGAGACAATGTCTGCAAAGCACTTTGCCATTTGTTAATGAGCTACAGCTGTATTATAATACCCTCTGCCACAAACCATACTACGGCCAGCCTGGGCTCCGTGCTACTCATTAACCTATCGCCACAGCGAAGCGGGAGCTGTAATTGACTCATCTTGCTCATTTGCCTTTTGTTCCACCATGGAACATGTTCAGCGCTCAGCACAAGGTCACTGCACTCAGCATGGGGATGCCAAGACATCCCCACGGCCACAGAGGAGTGGGTTTGCTCGGGTCCTCTCTCATTGCCACCCCAGATATGCCTGGCACACACAGCAGGCAGACAGTGCTAACCACCTACAGAAAGTCCAGCTCCAAAGCAGTGGCGGAGGCTGCAGCTGAGCCAGCCCCAGGGCAGTGAGGGGATAAATATCCCAAGACTCCACCCGGTTTAGAAGCTATTAGCTGGCTGAGCTGGCTCTGTCAGTCCTCTTCCCAGGGCAGCTGGCCAGCAAGCTGAGCCGCACAGCTGGCATCCTGGGTGGCAGTGAAGGCAGGGACTAAATGGGCTACAGAGGCTGAGCCATTCACTTGCCTCTAGGATGGTCCCTCCAGGACAGGAGGTGGCGCGTCGGCAGAGGACTGGGGATGGGAAGCTCGCTCTGCCGCTGCCCCGGCTGTGCCTGCTTCAAACTGCAGGGATTCCTGGCTTGCAGCCCCCTTTCACAAGCTGCGATAACACATTTCTCTCCCCTCTTGCAGTGACTGGCCAGCCTCAGACCGTCCCACTCAGAAGGTTTGGTGAACAGCTTCCTCCAAACGCAGTGCTGTCTGGCCTGCCACCAAGCCTGCACATTAAGGGATGTGTCTTTGCCCCTGCCCCAAAGACAGAAGTGCTGTCCGATACGGTCCTACCCTGCGCCATCTCATGACAACAGATGCGGGTCAGCTCAGGGTGAATGCTGCCGAGAAGTAGTGGCCCAGCATGCTAGTCCTGGCCGCTCTCCTGGGGGAACCTGCCCGCAGACCCTGCTTCAGTTTACAAGTGCCAAGTAGTTGGGTTGCTTCGCACAAGTTCCTGTTTCTTACCAGTCACAAGCTGCCACTCAGCTTGATCCTCCTTGCAGTGTCTGCTTAGGCAAGGCCTGGTCCTGGCCTAGCAGGGGACGGGGCTGTGCATCAGAGGTGAGGCGCATGGCACAGCTCGCTGGGTGGGGTAGGCACCCACACTGGGTGCTGCAGACTATGAACAAGGGTGCACAACAATGGAGTGTGGAAAAACTTGCAAAAGAGCTCCTGGGCACTGTCCCCACCCTATGCTAATGGCACTAGCCCTTCACTTCCGAGAGAACAACCCTCCAATCACAGCAAACAATTCTGCGGGGCGAAGCTGGGAGGGCTCAGAGCAAAGGAAAACCAGGGGCACCCGAGAATGAGCCATTTTGCCCTGACAGAGCTTAACTGCTCCTGCGCTGGGCTCTCCCCAGCTGAAGAGAGAGGTCAGAGGCCCTAGTGCATTAAGTGCCTGCAAACGCTCCAGTAGGCAGGAATAATGTTGCTGCAGTGGCTGCGAGAACTTCTGCTGAGTCAGGCTGGCCCTGGGGCAGGAACAGTACCAGCCGTGGGGTTAGCCAGACCACATGGCACAGAGCTGAGCAAGCCGAGGTCAGGGCAGGCCCAATGCAATTCTAGGAGCTTGTCAGACTCTCCCCTGACTGCTGCCCGTGGCTCTGGCATGCACCCTCTCACCTCAGAGCTGAACAGCAGTGCCAGTCACTGAGCGGGCCAGCTATGGCTTGTGAGGGAGGTCCACAGGGGCCAAGAGTTACCTGGGTGTGGACAGAATCTAGGGGCACTTCTAGAGCAAGCACCCCCACTGGTGTCCACACCCCAACACGGTCATGCCTGGGGGTCAGTGTAGTCTGCTGGCGTCTGCACTGAGACACCTGGACGAGGGCCACATTTCCAGAGCCAGCTCAGTGGGCTTCACCTCCCCTAAACCACCTCTGGAAAATCAGCTCTATCCAAGTGCCTAACATGAGGCCCTTGTGCCTGGAAATTCTGGTGGCAGTGAGGTCTTCCAGCTTAGCCATGAATTAACTACCCCTCCCAACCTCCCTGTGAGATGGGGTTCAGGTTACCCCTTGCTGCCATGGGGTAATGGACACAGAGCAATGTCCCGCAAGAGTGAGGATTCACACTCAGAGCATCCTAGGTCCTGGTCATGTACCCAGCCAGCTCCACCTCCTGTGATGTGCAAATCCCCCAGGAGAACGTGCCAGTCCACAATGAAGCGCTTGGTCGGCCTGGCTTGGCAGTTCAATGAGAGGCATCGGTTGGGATTGTCCAGATCTGCGTTCTCCAACAGGCTCCTCGCTCTCATCTGCATCCCCTTCCCCGTCCTCTAACATGTATGGGAAATGAACAGGGAGAACTCTGCTGCCTTTCTCCCTGGCTTTCTCAGCTGGCCTGGTTAGTTGTAAGCCTAGCTGTGGATCCAGCCTGCCTTATCTGAGCACCTCCCAGCCAGTAATGGATGGGAGGCAGAGCAGCGCTAGCCACATTCACAGCTAGGGAGGCCCAGGTAGCCTTGCCCCAGGTTACAGAGAGGCGGTGGCCGAACTAGGCACTGAACCGAGGTCTCCAGCTCCAGTGCCCTACCTCAACAATGTGTTTGCTCCATGACTGTACCTGCTCCTAGGTCAAGGGGGTCCCCATCTCAGCAGGGGCCACACTATAACAAAATAAAGCATAACAAAATGCAGAACACAAAGGATGCTGGGAGCTTTCCCCCTCCCCCGGACTGATGAACCCGCTCACCTGCAGCATGGGAGGTTTGCTGGAGATTATCTTCTAGCTTATTCACTCTGCCCTGGGCTGCGGGGAGAAGCTCAGGAGAGCTCCAGAGAACATGGCTGCAGAGGCACTGAGGCCACATGAGGTTTTGTAGAAAGCTTCAAGTGACAGGACAAGTCACAGCAACAGTTTGCGCATGTTACTAGAAGCCCTTGGAAGTCCGGCCTTCACATCTGGGACATTTCATAGTGCTTTTAATACCGGGGTACCAATGAAAACCAGCTCCAATGGAAATGTGGGAATGCCTGTTTGCTACATTTCACAGACACCGGCCTGGCCACATGCCGGGACAGTGCTCTCCGCCCCGCCTCAGAGATCCTCGAGGACTCACCCCTCTTGGGATGGGGAGTTTCTGGGTTGTTCAGCATCCACCCCTCTACTCAATGGAGATGTGTGAATGGCAGGCAGCCCTCACCGCCCCCCCATGAGCGATGAAGCCAGGCTGCTCCTGGCAAGGGGCTAGGTTCAGGGGTGCCGAATGGGGGTCACAACAAGGGCACAAGAAATGATGAAATGGAACCTGCACTGACATAGGAAGCACGACCGGGCTTTGGTTAAGGTGATGCGCTGGACTAAAGAGATGCGAGTTCAACCTTTGCTTTCTCCGTGCCTCAGTTTCCCATCTCCACACTGAGAATAAGAGCACCTCCCTTCCTCACAGAGCTGTGGGGAGGAGAAATCCGTTGGTGCTTGTGGGGCTGACAGCACTGACCTCCTTTGCAAGGCACTTTGCAATCCGCTGGTGAATAGCGCTCGATAAAAGCTAGGGATTATTAATTATTCCTGGGAGAAGCCTAGATACTGCAATGCCGAGGGGCACAGGAGAGAATCTGGCATTTTGAGAGAAAGTAAAACCAGGGTCACTTAGAGTGGGGAGGAGACAGAGTTAGGGATGTGGCTTCATCTGACCTCTGCTGCTTTTCTGACTGGGTTTCATCACAATGTCCCTGAGAGTCTCATCTCTCTGGTAACCTTCAGGCAGCAATGCGGACGGTTCAGGTATGTCTACACGGCAGTGTAAACCAGTGGGACCCGGGCTTGTGGACTCATTGTTTCCAACCCTGCAACTGAGCATCCACACTGCATTGTAAACTTGGGCCCAGTTCTCACAGCCACACTAACACATCCATGCAGCACCTTCTGACACTGCAGAATGACGGGGCTCTGACTGACCTGCCAGTGGCATCCTGGGACCCTTGTCCTGAGTGAGTGCTGACCCGAATCAGACTGATCTGAGGGTGTCCCGAAAGGGAGCCAGATCTCAAACCAGAGTCAGAGCCCAGCCTTGGTGCGCAGTGCAGACGTACCCTGTCTTGGTGAACATGGTTCCCATAAAGTCTGGCGATTCACCCCTCCTTCAGTATTGCAATTTATTCTGGGGGAGCACATCCACACCCCATCAGTGGCTCACTGTGCCAGCACTGCGTAGACACAGGAAAATAGTCCCTACCGCAGGCAGCTTGCAGCCTAATGACAGACTTGCAGCATGGAAATCATCCTTCCAGCCTGGGAGGACTAGTGGGGACTCCCTTTAGAGTCAGCCAGCATGGCTCATAGACTCATAGACTCACAGGTCAGAAGGGACCAATATGATCATCTAGTCTGACCTGCACAAGGCAGGCCACAAAACCCTACCCATACACATTTATAACAACCCCTAACCCATGACTGAGTTATTGAAATCCTCAAATTTGTGATTTGAAGACCTCAAGCTGCAGAGAATCCACCAGCAAGCGACCCATGCCCCACGCTGCAGAGGAAGGCGAAAAACCTCCAGGGCCTCTGCCAATCCGCCCTGGAGGAAAATTCCTTCCCGACCCCAAATATGGCGATCAGCTAAACCCTGAGCATGTGGGCAAGACTCACCACTCACTGCTAGGCTAAGGCTCAGCAATGTGCCAGGTCCCTCCCACCCAAGGGCCAAGATTCAGACTGAAAACAGAACCCAGGTGCAGAGCACATCACAACTGCTTGGCCAGCTCCACGCTGGATGACATCAGCATTACCCTGTATGACACACTGCCCAGCCCAGCCAGGCTCACTGCCAGTGGGCACTGGGGGATGGGGAAGTGCCTTTTCAGAATGCTGCACATGAACGGATGACTGACAGCTCGGTCTGTACTCACTTTGGCTGATGGCAGGTGCTAATCAGAGTGTGGCGTTGATTTTGCACGCACTCACCTGTCAGCCTGCTTACAGTCCAGGCATAAATGGATTAAAGAATCAGTACCAGGAACAGAATGATGCCGTCCCTCCTGAATGTAGGACAGCTCCGGTCTTCTCTTGTCGTCATTAGATCCCAAATGTAGCTTGTGGAGATAACTCCTTACAAGAATCACAATGATGGAACTATGTCTACGCAGCAGCGGGGAGGGGTAAATCCCAGCATGGGTAGACAGATGTGCTAGCTCTCCCTGGGCTAGCCCCTAAAACCAGCAGTTTGGCCGCAGGTCTAGCTGCTGCAGTACAACCCCAGTCAAGATCCTAGGCACATACTCAGGCAGCTAGTTAAATTCAAAGCAGCCTGAGAGGAGTCACAAAGGGAGCTCACTAAACTGAGTGATGGGCAACAAAATGGCAGATGAAATTCAATGTTGATAAATGCAAAGTAATGCACACTGGAAAACATAATCCCAACTCTACATATAATATGATGGGCTCTAAATTAGCTGTTACCACTCAAGAAGGAGATCTTGGAGTCATTGTGGACAGTTCTCTGGAAACATCCACTCAATGTGTGTAGTAGCAGTCCAAAAAAGCTAACAGAATGTTAGGAGCCATTAGGAAAGGGATAGATAAGAAAACAGAAAATATCATATTGCCGCTATATAAATCCATGGTACACCCTCATCTTGAATACTGTGCGTGGTTCTGCTCACCCTGTCTCAAAAAAGATATACTGGAATTGGAAAAGATACAGAGAAGGGCAACAAAAATGATTAGGGGACTGGAACAGCTTCCATGTGAGGAAAGAGACAACTAAGCGGGGATATGCTAGAGGTCTATAAAATCATGACTGTGTAGAGAAAGTGAACAAAGAAGTGTTATTTATTCTTTCACATAACACAAGAATGAGGGACCTAGACAAATTAGAGGATTGGGTCAAAAGAAATTTGATGAGGTTCAACGAGGACAAGTGCAGAGTCCTGCACTTAGGATGGAAGAATCCCATTCACTGTTACAGACTAGGGACTGAATGGCTTGGCAGCAGTTCTGCAGAAAAGGACCTAGAGGTTACAGTGGACAAGAAGCTGGATAAGAGTCAACAGTGTGCTCTTGTTGTCAAGAAGGCTAACAGCATTTTGAGCTGTATAAGCAGGGGCATTGCCAGCAGATCGAGGGA
>NC_133787.1:506875-524627 GCF_003597395.2 Chelonoidis abingdonii | reverse complement strand
CTCAGCACCCTTGGATGCATTAGATCTGGACCCATGGACTTGTGCATATCCAGCTTTTCCTAATAGTCCTTAACCTGTTCTTTCACCACTGAGGGCTGCTCACCTCCTCCCCATACTGTGCTGCCCAGTGCAGCAGTCTGGGAGCTGACCCTGTCTGTGAAGACCGAGGCAAAAAAAGCACTGAGTACTTCAGCTTTTTCCACATCATCTGTCACTGTGTTGCCTCCTCCATTCAGTAAGCGTCCCACATTTTCCCTGACCTTTCCCTTGTTGCTAACATACCTGTAGAAACCCTTCTTGTTTCCCTTCATCCCCCTTGCTAGCTGCAACTCCACTTCTGTTTTGGCCTTCCTGATTATACCCCTGCATATCTGAGCAATAATTTTATACTCCTCCTTAGTCATCTGTCCAAGTTTCCACATCTTGTAAGCTTCCTTTTTGTGTTTAAGTTCACCAAAGATTTCACGGCTTAGCCAAGCTGGTTGTCTGCCATATTTGTTATTTTTTCTGCACACTGGGATGGTTTGTTCCTGTGCCCTCAATAAGGCTTCTTTAAAAAACAGCCAGCTCTCCTGGACTCCTTTGTCCCTCATATTAGCCTATTCCTTCTTGTGCAGCAGCAGGATTGATTAGGACAGTCCAAACAGTCGCACCCATAAACACCTAATGAAAGCTATGGGGCTGTGCACGGGTCACTCAGCGCAGCAGTGGGCCCAAGAACCCTTTGGGAAAGTCAGCCCAGCCTGACTCCAATTCCGGACTAAGTTTGCATGGCTGGCAGCAAGGGAAGGAAAAAAAAAAAAAGCCAACATATTGCCTGTAAACGGAGCATGTCTGGAGTCTCTGAGAGATGAGCACGGAACCCCACACACCCATTTGTCCACAGCTGCTTTTTTTTCGGAGCATATGCATGCAAAACAAGAAACTACAGGAACTAACAGCTCCCAGCCTGCCACAGTGCAAGTTGGGCAAAGACCTCAGAGCAGGAATACAATGAGATATAGCGTTGGAAACTGACAATGACACAGAATTACTCATGCTAGGGAAGGGTTGTTGTTTTTTTTTTTTTTAAAAAATAACCTACATTGCCCAATTCATTATTCGCTATAAATAACCTGCAATAATGGAAGTGGGGTAACCATGAGCTATATCAGATGAAGGTACATTTGCTGTAAAAGATGTCTCTGCTAATGAGGAGAGCTGATAGTTCCCTTTGGGAGGATTTTATTGGCACTTTGGGTCCCCTGCCAGTCATTTGCAATCACACAGTGTGACAGCTCCAGTTTGCCTGAGACAAGGAGAGGAGGAGAGATCTAGTGCAGATCCCCCACTGGGGTTGCCCTACATAACACGGCATAGTTAAGATGCTGTGCCACATGTTCAAGTTTATAAAATATGATAGAGCAACAGATTTACAGCAAAAGGGATGTCTCTTCCCCCACTCCCTGTTTCAACGTCTCTTTTTCAAAAGCAGGACAGGCCCTGAGGATCTGACAGAATTTGGGTTGAACACAAACCCAGATTCCATTGCTGGTGAAAAATAAACCCGTGGATTGAAAATTGATGACGAGGGGAAGAAAGAGACATGGGCAAGTTAGACATAGCCAGAGGGTACCATTTGTCCCCTTTAGCTTTGGGATTACAGCAGGCCATGCTGCAGAGGGCAGAATGAACTGTGTTACGAGAGGAAGGAAACTGCAATTCCATCACTCAGCCAGAACAAGAATGCTGATGGAGCAACTTCTAACAGCTTGAGAAAGCAAGTGAAGGCCCAAGGCGCTGCCCTGAGATGTGAACAGTGACTTTGGCAAGGTTATTTTTTTTTTAAAGGAACAATTTCTTCCCTCTGGCCATAAGACATACGATTACTATTTCTATAGCGCAGGGCCGCCCAGAGGATTCAGGGGGCCTGGGGCAAAGCAATTTTGGGGGCCCCTTCCATAAAAAAAATTACAATACTGTATTCTCGTGGGGGCCCCTGTGGGGCTCGGGCAAATTGCCCCACATGCTCCCCGCCAGGGGCGCGACCCTGGGAAAAATAAACCTTCCACATCTCGGCACAAACCAGTTTGAGAAAACTTCTTTACAAGGTATCGCTGGTTCTCGAGCATCAGCTAGTGCTAAAAGGCACTAAAGCTCATTAAAAGGTTAGAGAAATATTTTCCGTCAAACTTTTTTTGGATCGAAAACTAGGGGTTTTTAAAAAGCGGAAAAAAAATTGCGGACAATGTCTGCTTTCCTTCAAAATTTGTTGTGTTTTTTTAATTGAAAAGCTGAAATTAGTCGGCCAAAACCTGAATATGGTTTGGGTTTCAGAGCGTGTGGCCAAATTTTTGCTGCTTGCTGTGTTTGATTGTTTAAAGAAACACTAAAAAATTTCTGCTTAAAAAAATCCAAAACTTTTGAACCACCTCAGCTTGTGACCAAACGCCTGAGCCCACCCAGTCAGAGATTTTTCCAGGTTTCTGATTCTGCTGGCTTCTTGACTCATATCTGTCTCCATAACTTTGGGTTCATTTAGGTTAGAACATAAGAACAGCCATACTGGGTCAAACCAAAGGTCCATCCAGCCAGTATCCTGTCTACTACTGACAATGGCCAATGCCAAGTGCCCAGAGGGAGTGAACCTAACAGGTAATGATCAAGTGTGATCTCTCTCCTGCCATCCATCTCCACCCTCTGACAAACAGAGGCTAGGGACACCATTCGTTACCCATCCTGGCTAATAGCCATTAATGGACTTAACTTCCATGCATTTATCTGTTTCCTAGAGACTGACTCCATGGGGTCCCTCACAAACTGGACGGTTACTGTGGGTTTGTCTTTAGTATAGCTTATGTACATGCTCCACAACTGAGCATTTGAGCTCTGTTCCAGAAATCTGGGATGAGCCTATGTTGTGAAAACTGACATGCTCAAAATAGCACATGCATGTGAATGGACACAGGGTGCTAAAATTAAATTAACCCAGGGTTCTCAAACTGGGGGTCGGGACCCCTGCAGGGGTCACAAGGTTATTACTGGGGGTTGTGACTGTCAGCCTCCACCTCAAACCCCGCTTTGCCTCCAGCATTTATAATAGTGTTAAATATATAAAAAAGTGTTTTCAATATTATGGGGGAGGGGGTCACACTCAGAGGTTTGCTATGTGAAAGGGGTCACCAGAACAAAAAAAGTTTGAGAACCACTGAATTAACCCCTCTGAAGCCTCAGGGAATGCAGGGGAGGGGGAGGGGGGTCCCTTGGTAGGGTCAGGAAAGAGGTAGGTGGTGTAGGATATTGCTCTTCTCATGTGATCCCTCCTCCCCCAGTGGCTAATTTTAAATGAAGCTACTCTCCCCCACCTGACATGAATCTCCCTATGGCACTGAAATTGAAATATAGACTATAATTTGGCATTGAGAAGTGAAAGGATGGTAGCCCTAATGGAAAAGCTAACAGCTTGGCTCTTCTGCAAGCCTCAAACTGCTGATGAGCTTTAGAGTAGGGAAGGCTGTGCCTCCCAAACAGCCTAGCCCTGCCCCTATCTGACCCCCCTACTTCCTGCCCCCCAACTGCCTACCCCCCTTAGAATCCCGACCCATTCTGTTCCTGGCACCCCTTCCTCACCCGGAGCCTCAGTGCATCGTATCCAGCAGTGTCCCTGAACAGCGGTGCAGTGTGGCTCCCGCGGAGCTCCTGAGCTCCGCCCTGCTCAAAGCCACGTGGTAAGGGAGAGGGCTGGGCGCTCAGGAGTCCTGCGGAGCCACAGGGCACTGCTATTCAGGGACGCTGCTGGATCTGCTGAGGCTCCGGGTGAGGGGCGGAGGCGGGTCGGGCTGCGGCGGGAGCCTCGCCCGTTCTCTTGGGGGCCCCTGCGGAGCCCGGGGCCTGGGGCAAATTGCCCCACTTGCCCCCCCCCCGGGCGGCCCTGCTATAGTGTCTCGGGTTTGCCTGGTGCTTAACAATCTGAGCCTTGGCTTGCCATGGGTGACTGGCTGCTTTCCTAATCAGGTGGAACCCATCTTCCGTTATACAATGAGATCTGCAGAGCCTGCCCATGTGACAAATGGCAGCAGAAAGACTCGTAAAAGACACATGAAGCATGGTTCACTAGCCCCAGGCAGGCACCAGGAACAGGCACCATTCCTCATCCTAATAGTTCTTGTTTGGATTTTTATAAGGAGACTTGTCAATTACTACCCACTGAATTGTGGACAAAAGCCACTTGACAAATATCTGAGGGGAGGGAGAGGATAGTAAAAGAAAAAGTGGCTCATACAAAAGAGCTAGGTTGCAAAGGCAGCCAATGAAAATGGTGTTTGTGTCATCTCGTGATCCCAGGCTAACAGCTGCAGTTTCACCACCTTGCCCCGCCCTCCATCATTTACTAGTAGCTTTGGCTCACTTATGTGCTTGGAGGTGAATGTGATTAAAGGTGAGCTGGTTGTCTGGTGACCCCCTGATGTTACACATTTGACTAGTATCAATTTTTTTGAAAGAAGAAGTCTTGTGTTTTCATGGCACCATGTTTCTCTTCTGTGTAATGACAAAGCCACCTGCTGATAGCTCAGTGAACCTGAGATCTGCTTGGGCAGTTAATAAGCAAGGCTAGAACCAAGCAGTTAAAGAGGCTGAAGGATCCTCATGATTTCCTATAAGATTCTTTGTCCCCATGCTGCTAAACTAGTACATTTAATGCAGTGATACTGAAACTGCAGGGGCCCTGATCAGCCCGGACATAAGCAGATGCAGCATCACTGCAGTCAATGGAGCTGAGCTACATCAACATACACCAAGGATGCATTTCTGGGTAAGAAGAATGTCTAAGGGTTGATAGAAGGTTGCAGAGCCTTTCATTTTATGCGATTGGTTTGAATACAGCCCAGATCAATAGCAGCCTAAAGTCTTGATGGCTGCTCAGTTGTCCATGTGAAATGAATTCTCAGGTGGGTTGTTAGTCCAGCTCCCGGTAAAAAAGTGTCCACCACATGGACATCACCATTTTAAGCAACTGGTACCACTAGAGGCAGCTACAGAGATCTCAAAGGCTGATGAGCATGGAGATTCAACTTCCCTCTACATCCTCTTGAAGGCAAGACCCTGCAAAGCCAAGCTAAGGGACGCTGGTGGGACTTTGTATGGAGGAAACTGGCTCTGCTCATCATCCACCCATTCTGGGGAGTGCACCCCATCAGAGAGCAGAGGGCTCTGGCACAGCCTTGCTTGCAGACATCTGTCACTCCTGGTGATGCTGACGTATGCCATCTGAACTGTAAGCCTTCCTCAGATGGGCTTTTCCCCAGAGAAGTCCAGCTCTGAGCACTAACAGAGTTTGCTGTGTTGAGGTCTTGCACAAAAGCCTCTTCCCCATCCTGGCAGGGCCAGCTCTAGGTTTTTTGCCACCCCAAGCAAAACAAAACAAAACAAAACAAAAAAACCTCCAAGAGCACAACTGCCAAAGCACAAAAAAAAAAACAAAAAACCCTACCCAGAATGCTGCCCCTGGAATTGTGCCGCCCCAAGCACGTGCTTGGTTTGCTGGTGTCGAGAGCCGGTCCTGCATGCTGGTCTAACATCTCCAGAGCCTGATAAATGAGCATCTTAAGCTGGAGGGCCAGATCCGCACCTGGTGTAAATCAACGCAGCTCCTTTGCCTTGCTCTGGCTTGATGGAGTGCCACTCCCCTCCTCCGCTCTATTGGCACCCACCTGTCTATGCTCGAGAGGCCAACAGGGCAGATCTAATAGGATGAGTGGTATGTTAGAGGCCAGGGATATTTTAAAGCAAGCAGTACAGGGGGCCACCATCTTTTGTCAGTAGATTGCTGGACTGGCTACTCAAAGAACCTGGTCAAGCTGCATTTGCCACCCTATCAGGAGCCATGCCAACCAGAGCCCATAAGGGTGGGCCTGAAAATCCTGCTGATGGCTTCGAGGACTGTGGGAGCGCTCAAGACAGCCAGACATCCTTCAACAGTCTATCCCTAGGACCCTTAGAGAGAGATCAACAGCTGCCTAGTGCTTTGGGGTTTGGTTACTTCTCTGCAGGAAGTGACGGTTTCCTGGGTGCCTGGCAGACCCCAACTGCGACTAAATAAAGCCCCGTCTTACCCTTCTTTCCCTCGGTTGTAGATGGCCAGATCTTCCCTGATCCCTTCCTCCTCCTTGAAGTTCTCCCAGTCCAGTTTGGATTTCTCCAGCGTGCTCATCTTCTGCTTTTTGGAGCCAATCTTTCCCAGGAGGCTGCTCATGCCACTTGCCTTCTTCACCCTGATAGAGACAATAAAGCAGACACTCATTATTTACTGGGAGAAGATGTCATTATCACCTCAAATCAAAACAGAGATGAGAAATGCTATGTGTGAACCAGGTGGCCCCAGCTAAGGAGAACGGTTTCCTTTGCTCAGATCAACCCCTGCGTCAGAGACACTCCAGCCAACAAGCCACATTTCCTTGGAGTCTCTTATCCCATGCAGATCTGATGGGCAGAATCTCTTTGAGGTGAAAAGAGCTTCTGCCCTGCAAGCTCACAACGCACCGTGAACAGCAAGACCAGGGCAGGGAGGGGAGGGGGCATAGCTCCATACCCTGCTTTAAGGAGCTAATGGAAGAAGATGCATAAGGAGCCTATCTGTGATGGAAGACCCTGGGGTACGGTGAGAACAAGGACTGCTTGAACTGGGGTGATATGGATTATACTTTGGGACTATCTGCACTATGCATTGTTAATAAACTGTTTATTATGAAGCCACTGCTTCAGGAGACCCATACACTACCTGGGGCAGACACAGAGCTTAAGAGTCCCCTTCTAATACATAAGGCTAAATGAAAAAGCAGGGTCTGTTGGCTTGTGCGGAGCAGGGGGGAGAGAAAAGCATGGAGACTGGGAAGCCCTTTGAGGCTTGCACAGCAGTGGCACGCACAGTGGCGTGAATCATATCAGCCATAGCCACCTCTGCAGCGCTACTAAAGTGAAGAGGCTGATGGCCACATAAGTATAACAAACGGGAAGCATATCACATAACTAGGAAGGAGCAGCTGGCCAGCTCCCTGTAAAGCAGTGACCTCCTCCGGGGTGCCCCCTTGTGGCCTCGTAACAGCCCTGCAAGTGGCCCTTCGCCTCAGTTTCCTTTTGAGACCCCAGTAAGTCCATGGAAGCAGATCTAGTCCGTCAACATCGTTTATTAACAATGCATAGTGCAGACAGTCCCAAAGTATAATCCATATCACCCCAGTTCAAGCAGTCCTTGTTCTCACCGTACCCCAGGGTCTTCCATCACAGATAGGCTCCTTATGCATCTTCTTCCATCCCAGCCCTTCCTTTTAGGGTACAACCCCACTCTCCCCTGCAGGAACTCCCGCAGCCTCTCCGCTGGGAGAGTATCTTTACCAGGGAAGCATCCCTCCACCTCCAGCCCTCTCACGGTTACTCTGGGTCAGCTCTCCAGCAAGGAGACATCGGCTGGTGAGCTCCCCTGCTGCTCCCCCTTCCTTCAGCTTTCTCTGGGCCCCTCCAGCTCAGAGCCAGCCAGCATCTACCTCTGCTGCTGCTCTGGTCCTGGCTCTCTGGCTTGAGGACGTCAGCCAGCAAACCCCTCTTGCTGTTTCCCTGCCTTCAGCCTTTTCCCAGGAGCTGTCTTGTCTAACTGGCAGCTCTTATCTCCTGCCTGCCCTTTTTATAACCCCCCAGGTGCTGCCTTGCCCTCTTAATTGGCCCAACTAGGAGCACCTACAATGGAGCAGGAGAGCTTAGCCCAGCACATGATTTGCCAGCCATTCTGTTACACTCCTTGTGATACACTATTGCCACCGCAATAAGAACACCCCACTAGACCTCTAGACTAGCATGGGCTTAATATTACCTTCCCCCACCAGAACACTAGAGGCTTGGATAATATGGTGATGGAAACAGCAGGAATCCCCAGTCAGCCAGGCAACACCCATCCCTCATGCTCTCATCCGTATAACACATCAGCACCTTTGACTCTCTGCCCCCTGGGATCCTAGATTCTTGCCTCAGGCTGGATCTCTGGGATCTCAGAGGTGTCTGATGGACATAAGCAAGCCCGGATGTGTATGGTTATGAGCAGAGGACACCTTCCCACGCACACCGGATCTGTTCCTGATGCGAGATAGTTGTCTACCATGCTGCACCAGCAGAGGCACCCAAATCCAACAAGGGAAAGTTATTCTGCTGGTTTGGCTTAGAAAATTCTGCAAAACTTCCTGGTTGAATCAATTGTGGGAAATTCTGATCCAATCCCAAGTGTGAGTTATCCAGGATTGTTTGTGAAATGGTCTCTACTGGGCTCTCTCTCGCTCTTATGCTTCCTGGTGCTCCCCTCCCCCCGTATGCTACAGGAAGGGGTGCAGCAGGTGTTATTCAGAGTCCAGCAAGGCCCAGCCCCTTGCCGGCATCCAGTGGAGAGCAGTTGTTACAGCAGTGAACAGTGAGGAAAAAAACAAGAAATCACAAATCTGTGACTCTTGGGATAAAACACTAACTTTAGTGACCAAATATCAGAGGGGTAGCCGTGTTAGTCTGGATCTGTAAAAGCAGCAGAGAATCCTGTGGCACCTTATAGACTAACAGATGTATTGGAGCATGAGCTTTCGTGGGTGAATACCCACTTCGTCGGATGCATGTAGTGGAAATTTCCAATACATGCATCTGACGAAGTGGGTATTCACCCACGAAAGCTCATGCTCCAAAACGTCTGTTAGTCTATAAGGTGCCACAGGATTCTCTGCTGCTTTTAGTGACCAAAATCATCCCCATTGTCCAGGGGAAACCAAGGCACCAAACAAGGAATGACCTGCCCTAGGTCATAAAGGCAACAGGTCTCCTGATTCCCATTCCCCTGCTCTGTACCACTAGGCCTCATTCTCTCCCTTGGCAGATTAAAGATCTGTCAGCACATCATAACTCCACTGGCCTTGAGCTGTCAGTCTCATAGCATGGGGCAGCGTAGCAGAGAGCACTCCCACCTGTTCAATGCAAAAAGGAGCTGAAAGTCAAACCCAAGCAGTGCCGCACAGCGTGACCCCACCACCTCCAGTCTGGGCTGGGAAATGCACCTATGATGTGAATAAGCCAGGCCAACAGGCTCAGTATCAGATGCAGTCAATCCTCGAAGCCAGAAATGGCAATGCATGCTCATGTTAACCCATCCTGCAATCATCAGCACCCCACCCCTGCTGCACTCCTTATTTACAAGCATTCTCCAGTCCTTCATTTCTGCACAGTTGTGAAAAGCCTGAAAGGAAACAATTTGCTTTCCAGAGTGATGGGGGTGGGATGGATGGGGGTGCAGGTGCATGCAAGAGATTGCTCCGATCCACACTGAACACCCAAACTCAAGCATACGCTTCACGTGCGTTGCTGTTCCTTGGGAAAGCATCCAAATCCGTCCTTATCAGGTCATTAACACAGTTTATGTTTCCCTAATTTGCAAGCTTCTGAAGAAAAATAATTCAATAGTTTCTATGAGACTAAATCCAGGAAGATGGATTTTTACAGGCTTCAGCCAGAAGACTCTCCAGACAAGCACGGCTCGCCGCAGTGCCTGCCATTTCCTGACATTGGCTGGTCTATTGGGGAGCAATGCTGCTCGGGGATCTGAATCCAGATCAGACTGTGTTTGCACGACAGCTACGGTATGTGAAGGGCAGGCTCACTGTGGCAGGTGTGCATTAGAGGCCACTCCTGTTCAGACTGGTCTGGTCCACGGTCTGTGAGCTGCCCCAACAGTTCTCCTTGTCCATCGCTAGGGTAACATTTCGGTAGCAGGCACTTTTCAGCTTGGATGGACACTGCTCGGTCCTTGATTGTTTTGTTCTCCTCAATGTTCCATGCAGCTACTGGCAATACTGGGGAGCCCAACCTGCACCTTCCTGAGGCCTCCTTTTGCCCTTCCCCCTCTCATTACACAGATCCCAGATTGCTACAGTTCTCCTCCCACGTGGGAGGGTCTAGTTCATGTTGCCTTGACAGGCCAGCCAGGTGTCCCAGTGGAGCACAGCCAGGCTAACCCTGGCCTCTGGCGTGGAGTGCAGTGGCTCTGCTGAGCCCTCATCCTCAGCTGGTTTGAGGAACGAGAAACCAAGGGCCGGTCAAACCTGGGGGAGGAGCACACAGTGTAATCCTTCTCACCACGGAGCTCACCAGCCTCCATGTATGTGCCAGTGGGGCTGGGCTGAATGCATCCTGAAGAAAGGTACCCAGAGCAGGCAGTCACATCCCTGCCAGGAATACATCCCAGCTGAAAAGCATCTATCCACTTCATAACACGCACCCTTCTACTCTTAATAACCAACCTCACCCTTACCGCCAGAGACTCAGAGCCTGCTCCCTTTTGACCCGTCTGTCTCCACCTTTGCAGTTTTCAAAGTACTGCAGACGTCTGTACAGATGAAAGAGAACTAGACTGTAGGAGTTTTGGGAGGAGGATTTGGCAGATTGGGTTCTGGTACCTGCAAAGGCACAGACTGCAGTTTGAGGTTGCAGCTGGATGTTTTGGTTTAAATGATCAGCAGTGACAGAGTTGACATGTCAAACTGAGTCAATGATGCATCAAGGTGTATGGAGCAAGCATTGTTTTGGGCTGCCTCAGGAAGACAGCTCTGCATCAGTTCACCTTCAGTCCAGTTTGAAGGTTATCTTGATAACCATGGGGGCTTGCAAGCACTATCATTAAATAGAAACACAGTTCCACAGCAAATTGAATCCTGGAACTCACTGGTTGCTGTCTAACCGGGCTGATGGCTCAGTTCTAAGCCCAGCTTAAAGCAGGAACATTTAACATTCCCATTACTGGAAAGATTCCTAAGCAAAGCTACAGTATTCTCCCATGTCTCTAGGGCAGTGGTCTCCAAACATTTCTGATCACGCACCACTATCAGTAAAAACTTTTTGAGCATGCACCCCCAATAGATGTATAAATTATATACTCGTACTACTATACTAATATATAATGTACATTACAGAACATAAAAAATAGAAATTAAAAAAGGATGAGATAAAGATGAAATAAACAATATTTTTAAAATAACGTTTATTGTGTTTTATTTATTAACGGTACAAAAAACTTCTTGCTCTCAAAAAATTATGATTAATATTTTTTAATGAGAGCAATGTGATTGAATATACGTCATTATTTCTGAAAATCTTGGTTTAACACTGTGATGCAGCGATTTGAAGGTCTGGATTAGGGTTAGTGTCTGGGAAGGGGCTCAGGGTGGGAGTGTAGGGTCTGGGAGGGAGTTAGGGTGCGGGAGGCCGCTCAGGGTGGGGGTGCGGGGTCTGGGAAGGAGTTAGGGTGCAGGAGGGCACTCAGAGTGGGGGTGCGGGGTCTGAGAGGGAGTTAGGATGTGGGAAGGCACTCAAGGTGGGGGTGCAGGAGGCAGCTCAGGGCTGGGGCAGGCACAGGTTACAGAGCACTTACCTGGGGCAGCTCCTGTTTGGTGCAGGGGGTGTGCAGTTGGCTCTGTGCAGCACGGCACCGCGCCCATGGCCACAATTCTGGGAGCTGCCATTGGGGCACAGCAGGAGGAGTGCCGCCGGAGGGAGGAAGGTGGCCAGAGTGGGGAGGCAATGAGTGAGCAGGGAAGCTGCCCCCCCCCAGGCAAGGCCCAGGGCCCTCGCCTGCAGCTCTAAAGCCCCTTTTGGAATGCGGCTCTGCGAGCACAGGCCGGACAACTCAGGAGGAGCAGGGGCAGCCGCGCAGCCAGCGGCCGGAGAGAAGCGGCATTTTCCCCTTCAAAGCACCACTTCTCTCCAGCCAGCTTTGAAGGGGAAAGCGCTGCTTCTTTCCCGCTGCTGGCTGCATGGCTGCCCCTGCTCCTCCAGGGGCCGGAGGACTCAGGGCCACATTCCAAAAGTGGCTTTAGAGCTGCAGGCCGGGGCCCTGGGACCCCTAAAGCCCCTGCATTCTGGGTGGCCCTGCTTGCGGATGGTGGAGGGCAGCTTCCCCGCTCGCTTGTTCCCTCCCTCCTCCAGCCACCCTCCCACCTCGCCCCCCCCAGCGGCACTCCTCCTGCCGTGCCCCCCAATGGATTGTCTTGCACACCACCTGGGATGCGCGCACCCCACTTTGGAGACCACTGTTCTAGGGTGCAGTTGTACCTTTCTAGATGCCTCTGACATCATGCAAAAAACCTTCCCACAGGAATACAAGGGCAAAGAAAGCAGCTACTGGCACTCTGCTTGCAAGAGAGAACACCCAGGAGCAGATGATTGTGCGTTTGCCATGCAGAAGTGCCAATTCTAATATCAGATGTCTGTTTAAATTGTGGAAAAAAAAACCCGAGATGACAAAATAGGAGGAAAACAAACAAACAAAATATTGGGCTAGTGCCCCCCACAGCATTCCCTGAACTAAACACAACTGAGTGGAATGAGTAACACGCACAGCAGCTTGATACACTGAACCGTGAGAATGCTTTAAACCCCTTGCTCCGGCACAGACCAAGGGGAGAATGTACATAAACACACATGCATTCTGTAGGACAGGAGGTAACTCGAGGGTGCGTAGAAACATGGCTACCATGGCAACGGGCGTGAGCTAAAGAACCTATACAGACAGATGTTTCCAATCACCTTAATCTCATTATTTGCTTCTGCTCATCGGTGCTAGGCAGACAGCTATGTGCAAGTTGGACAGGGTATGAGACAGGAGTTGGCCCATGCCAAGAGGTGTCCAGTTATTGCGATTTGTTACATGCTGATGTGCTAGGTCCTGACCAAGGTGCACAGTGAACATGCTCACTGCCCCAGCAGCTTACAAGACAAGATGCACTGGGAGACCCAACTTATTTTTTAAGTCTCCTTCTCTTCTCCTTATTTCTAGAGTGGGATGCAAAGGCGAGATTAGAGTTAACAGGATGCTGTGCATATGTGTAACTTGCTGGACCAATATTTAGTACAATTTCACCTGCCTTTAAACTGGGAACTGGATGGAAAGGGTGTCTGTAAATTCCTCTGTCTTCTTTGGAAATGTTCTGTCCCTCATATGTCCTCAGTGACACCACACCACTGAGAACAAATAGATACCAGAAGGTACTACTTCCTCTTCCCTGGCCATTCTTCAGCAGGTGGACGCACACAACTGCGACTACAGTGAAATCCAGCTGGGGGCTCTCTTGATGAAGACGCCTAAGAAGCTTGTCTGAGATGACTTTCCCCAAATTCTGATCAATTGCAGCAGACCGTTTAGTGCTCCAGATGCACGGCCCACAGCAACACAGCTTGGGATATGTTCACCTTAAGGCATCAAATGCCTGTCCCACCCAACTCCCATCCATTTCCAAGAGTGAAGGGGGTCAAAAAGAAATGGATCTGGGCTGGAGAAATGAGGACACTACTGGCTCTGCAGGTCGGGCAAGGGCACTGCTTGGGGAAAGCAGCTTTCCATCTCCTTGTTTTCCCCTCCATGGGAATTCCCAGCCGTTCCCCTGCCATGATGTGCAGCCCAAGTCCCACCAAGCGGGTGTTTTTTGGAGTGGGGAAGTGAAGGGCTGTGGCCAGGTGGCAGAGAACATCACAGGAACAGAACTCCTGTGGGAGCCACACGCCATGCGTAGTGCAGGGGACTGAGAGAGAGCACATAGGAACAAGGACTTTGTAAAAGGACCTGTCCTTGGCAGGATCTGGGGGTAACCAGTGCAGAGCAAAACTCAGAGTTATAGCAGTGTAGCGGGGTGGACCTCCGCTCCTGCCCTGAAGGGTTAAAAACAGCTCTGGGAGGGGGCTGTGGCTGGAGAAAGCAGCTCGAAAAGGCTGGGCTGATTGGGGGACGTGGCTGCAGTTAGGGCCATGCCACAAACAGACTCAGCTGGCCCTATTAAAGGCAGAGAAGTCAGGGGTAGACAACTCTCCCTCTGCCTGTAGAGGGAGAAAGGCCTGGCTGCAGGGAGCTAAAGACAGAGTACCTGAGTGGAGCAGGGCTGGGGACAGTCGGCTGAGGAGCTGGGGAGCTCTAGCCTGGAAAGCCCCAGGCTGCAGCCTAAAGAAAGCCAAGGGGTACTAGGGGTTGCAGAAGGCAGCCCAGGGGTAGGCCAAGGCAGTAGGTCCAAACCCTCCTTGCCTGATGAGTAGGCTGATACTGCAGTCTGCCCCAGGGTGTGGGGCTAGATGATAACTGGCAGTAGCCATACACTGAAGTGAGGTGTGGATAGAGGGTGAGGGTTTCCCAGGGAGGGGATACCCTGAGAGAAAGGGGTTACTGCCAGGGGGCAGCACCCCAGGTAACAGGGCACCGGGGTCCTGGGAGGGACACAGGGCCAGAGGACAGGCGGATCACCGGCCTGCAGAGGGCGCTCCAGAGCTGGAAACGAGCTAATTCCCAGGAGTCACCGGCAGACGGTGCCGCAGGGGTGAGTCTCCATGTCTACAAGCAGTAAATGCTACTGGAAGGCAGATAAAACCTCATGCTTCAGGGCTTAAGTCAACGTTTAAGCACTAGACATTAGGATGAAACCATCAGGGAAGGCAGATCTTCCCACATATGCCTACTGACGGGCTTCTTGCATCTTCCTCTTCAGCAGCTGGTGCCGGCCACACTGCAGACAGGATGCTGGGTGAGCTGGGCTGGGGGTTCAAGGCAGGCTGGCTACTCCTATGTTCCCTGTGACTGTGTATGCGGGAGATGGCGTTGGACGGAGTCAGTCACCATTCTGAAGGACACGTGTGAGATCTTCTTGCTCTGTGCAGCAGCTCTGAACTCCCAAAATAAATCCAACAGCAAACCCCCACAGTAGATGAGAGCTGTTGAGCTTGTGCCAAAACCGAAGGCTATTAAAGTCTAATTAGGGAGTCGTACGGCATTATATGCCTCGACGGTTTGAACAGCAGGAAAAGGGGATAGATTAGCTGCGTTGAATGCCAACTTGAGGAATTATTACTCTTTTTGTAGTCATTAAGGGTATCTGCTGTGGCATCTTTAATCATTCTTACACTTAATGGAGAGAAGGCAATTCGCTTAGGTGCAAAGGGATCATTCCATGTGTGCGTGGATTCCTGAGATCATCGTCATGACAGCAGAATTATAATCACCTACTTAGTTAGCAAGCCCTAACTTTCCATGCTTAGAACCTGGAGAGATAGTGCAGTCCCGATCCAGCAGCAGATCCGTGTAAGGGAACTCTGGTTGGTTCTGCCTGGATGTAAGGGGCCACCTGCTCACAGCCAACTGCAAGCTCTTTGGAGCAGGGGTTGGCTCTCCCAGTGTGTTTGTGCCCAGCACAGCGTGGTGTCCTGATCCCTGGTAGGACCTCTAGGAACTATCACAGCGCTAATAGTAAACAACAGTGATAACACTACGCTCTACGTTACAAGGGCATACTGATCTCAGCAAGGCCAATCCCAGGCATTCAAAAATCATGAGCTTGTCCCACAGTCTGTAGAACAGTACATTTGGGGTTCCTTTTGTTTGCCTTTACGTTTCCAGCAGCACTGGGGATGAAATGGAATGAAAGCTGCTCGGCAATCGATTCTCAGTTGCAGTTTCCAGTTGCTCCCGGCTGAGTTAGGATCTTGGGGCACTTTGGCTCAGCCCCTATTCCCTTCTCCCCACTGTGTACCACATGGCGTGTTACGGTCCTAAAGCCAGGCAGGATCTCTTCTGGCCTGCAGCAGTGCAGATTACAAAGGGCTTGCTGGCCTTCGATTCATAAGCAGCAAACCCTGGATGATAAAATCTGATGGTGCTGAAACTTGGCCAGTGCGGGACTGCCAAATGAAACTTCCCTGCCCCACTCCATGGTCAAACTGGGAGAAGCAGCATAATCAGATGCACCTGAGGGGAACTGTTAGTGATGTGCATAGACAAACCATTCATGGGCCAAGACTCGGCCTTCTTCCTCCTTTCAAAAAGTGGCTATTAAGCATAGCTGCTAGTAACCCACCTATAATTGTATTTTTGTCAATGAACATCTTGTGAATGAATAAGTGGCCGCTGCAGCGTGGAAGAGCTCGCGCAGGCATCCAGCTTATTTTACAGCCGCTGGTTCTTGCAGGGTATCCAGCATGCCACAGCAGCTGAAGAATGGAGAAGAACATAAGATGACAAAGCTAGACATTTTTCTCTTGAACCCCCTTTAGGAGAGATCTTTGTGCTGCTGCACCCTCAGTGACTTGGAGAAGCCCATCAAGCCCTAGCAAATCTTTAAAAGCACAGCATTGCCCTGGCAAAGAGAGCCAATGGGGAATTACACTCTGCATCAGAACACAGTGCAAAACTTCCTGCTCACCTCAGACACGGTTGGCCGAGCCAGGGTGGTTCACTGGACGCCACTGGAAGGGAAGGCAGGGGTTTCTGAGGACTTGGGTGAAGTTGCGTGAATCCATGTTATGAAGCATGGAGCTGCAGTGGTTTTGTTAAAATCCTGTTATAATTATAGACCTGTTGTCCATGTGTTTTTCACCAGCTTCTGCCCAGCACAAGACCTATCCAGCCCCACACCAAGTGTTTTGGGAGCTATCCCTTCTCCATCCCACGTGCAGAGGGAGCAGAAGATAAAACAAAGGACTTGGGAGGCAGCACAGGTGTGTACATATTCACCCTAGACCAACGCAGCTCTAATCTACGGCCTCCTTCATACCACCATGGGCCTCTTCCAGCTCACCAGGACTTTCCTACAAGCACATAATGGAGCACATCAGCATGGGATGCTGTTGAGCCACATTCAGCTCAGGCCCTAGGGTGAGGCTTTGATACCAAGATGATGGGCACCTTACATCCCCCCACAAAGCACTCCCAGGCTCCTCTCCACCTCCTGCAGCAGAGAGAACACTGCATCGCTCCCTAGCACCTTCAATCAAAGATTTCCAGGCGTGGCTAGACACAGAGTCATGGTGTACATCTTCCAGCCCCACTGTGATGGAGGGTTTTCTCCCCTTTTCATACAGGGCAGAACTGACACGCAGAGAGATTCAGTGATTTTCCCAAGGTCACCAAGGGAACCTGTGCCAGAGCCAGGTGCAGAACCTCCCTCTGCCCCTGTGCCATTCTGCACCCACAAGAGCCTCCAGAAGTTAGTTTACCTGGAGATTTACCGCTAAAAATGCTGGTTTGTAACTGCGCTCTAAACCTGGTTTTCAGGGGAAGGTGCGGGCCAAGTTCCCATTTTTTAAGAGAAAACACTGGGGGTCAGTTTTGTAAGGGTCTAGGCAGTGAGAGACAGTGTAACAGACAGGAGCGCGGCACTACCTAGGCACAAGAGACGGCATCCCACCCTCAGTTCCTCATTTGCCGTGGACGGCAGGCTGCACAATTCAAGCCCTCCCAGAAGACCCATTACCTCACTGTTGCATGGGATAGTAGGCACATTACTCTTGGGGAAACGCAAGGGGACTGCACAGCTCAACGGCTTTGCAGAGTCCCAACCATAAGAAAACCTGACCCCAAACTGCCAGATTAACAATTTCCTGCTGGCTGCTTGTGGGGCAGAGGAAGGCTTTGGGGGAGTCCCATACTGATGGTCTACACAGGGACATTGGCAATCAAAAGTGAAGGGGTGCAACGGGATGGCGCTTCGCTCCACATGGCAGCTACGTCAGGTAGCTCTGCAGAGGGTGTGTGTATTATCAGACCTTAGACCTGCTGCTACGCTCCTCACTAGCCCTCTGCTGAACTAGTGTCTGCAATGTTATTCCCTTGCAGTGCAGCCGAGGAAGCTGCGCACCTGGTCTCCACACACCACAGTGCTTGCCAATGGCACAGAACAATTTAATGAAGTACAATCACTTGCCTTCCCTCCCCCCCCCCCCCCCC
>NC_133787.1:496785-505313 GCF_003597395.2 Chelonoidis abingdonii | reverse complement strand
CCACCCCTCAGTTCCTTCTTTCTGGCTACTCCGACAGAGGGGAAGGAGGGCGGGTTTGGAATGGATATGAGCAACACATCTAGATGAACAACAGTGACCGTCTTTTCTTCTTCGAGTGATTGCTCATATCCATTCCAGTTAGGTGATTCCCAAGCCTTACCTAGGCGGTGAGGTCGGAGTGAGATGTGGCAGAATGCAAAACTGCTGAGCCAAATGCTGCATCATCTCTGGACTGTTGACCCAGAGCATAATGCGAAGCAAAGGTGTGGACCGAGGACAAGGTAGCTGCGCGACGTATTTCCTGGATTGGTACGTGAGCCAGGAAGGCAGCAGATGAAGCCTGAGCCCTGGTAGAATGTGCGGTGAGATGGCCCGAGGGAACATGAGCCAAGTCATAGCAAGTGCGGATGCATGCCATCACCCAAGAGGAGATCCTCTGGGACGAGACAGGTAGTCCCTTCATTCGGTCTGCCACTGCAACAAAGAGTTGGGGCGATTTACAAAAGGACTTCGTCCGTTCAATATAAAATGCGAGTGCCCTACGGACATCTAGGGAGTGCAACTGTTGTTCCCGTCGTGATGAGTGCGGCTTCGGGAAGAAGACCGGAAGGAAGATGTCCTGACTGGTATGAAAGGCCGATACCACTTCAGGGAGGAACGCTGGGTGTGGTCGCAACTGCACCTTGTCCTTGTGAAAGACTGTATACGGTGAATCCACTATGAGCACCCGAAGCTCGGACACTCGTCTGGCCGATGTAATGGCTACGAGGAAAACTGTCTTCCAGGACAGGTATAGCAGCGAGCAAGTTGCCAACGGCTCAAATGGTGGAGACATAAGTCTGTTTAAGACTAGGCTGAGGTCCCAGGTAGGGTCAGGGTGGCGTATTTGGGGGTATAGGCGTTCCAAGCCCTTAAGGAACCTGGAAACCATAGCGTGTGAAAACACGGAGCGGCCACTTTCTCCTGGGTGGAAGGTAGAAATGGCTGCCAAGTGCACCCTCAATGACGATACCGCTAGGCCCCGCTGTTTGAGAGACCAGAGGTAGTCCAGGATGGTGAAGATCGAGACCTCGATGGGAGTAACATTTTGTGTTTCGCACCAGCAGGAGAAACGCTTCCACTTGGCCAGATACGTAGACCGAGTGGAAGGTTTTCTGCTACCCAGGAGTACTTGTTGCACTGGGGCAGAGCAACATAACTCTGACTGGGTTAACCATGCAGGAGTCATTCCGTGAGGTGAAGGGACTGCAGGTCTGGGTGGTGAAGCCTGCCGTGGTCCAGAGTTATGAGGTCTGGATGACGAGGCAAGGTGATTGGGTTGGCTATCGATAGGTCGAGCAACACGGTGTACCAGTGTTGCCTGGGCCACGCAGGGGCAATCATGATCAGGCGAGCTCTGTCCCCGTGGAGCTTTAGTAGGACCTTGTGAACCAATGGGAATGGTGGAAAGGCGTAAAGTACATGGCTCTTCCACGGAATCAGGAAGGCGTCCGAGATAGAACCCCAGGAGAGACCTTGGAAGGAGCAGTACCTCTGGTATTTCCTGTTCTCGTGGGAAGCGAAGAGGTCTATGTGGGGAAATCCCCACTTCCAGAAGACAGAATGTATAATGTCCGGACGAATCGACCACTCGTGAGACAGGAAAGATCTGCTGAGTTGATCTGCCAGAGTGTTCCGAACTCCTGGGAGAAAGGATGCTACCAGGTCTATCAAGTGAGCTACGCAAAAGTCCCATAGTTGGATCGCCTCCCAACAAAGGGGGGAGGATCGTATCCCTCCCTGCTTGTTTATGTACATGGCCATTGTGTTGTCTGTAAACACTGAGACACAACGGCCCTGTAGGTGTTGCTGGAACGCCTGGCACGCCAGGCGGACTGCTCTTAGTTCTCGGACATTTACGTGTAACGCCAGCTCCTGAGACGACCAAAGGCCTTGAGTGCGAAGATGTCCGAGGTGAGCACCCCAGCCGAGAGACGACGCGTCCGTTGTCAGGGACATGGAGGGCTGTGGCGGATGGAACGGCAGTCCTGCACACACCAGGGTGGGCGTCAGCCACCAGTCGAGGGAGCCTAGGATGCTCGGGGGAATGGTGACTACCATGTCTATGGCATCCTTGCCTGGGCGGTAAACCGAGGCGAGCCAAGTTTGAAGGGGATGCAGACGTAGTCTGGCGTGCTTGGTCACAAACATGCAGGCAGCCATGTGACCGAGGAGGCCAAGACAAGTGCGAGCCGAAGTTGTCGGGAAGTTTTGAAGGCTTTGTATAATTGATACTATTGCCTGAAATCGGGGTCGTGGTAAACTGGCCCTTGCGAGATTGGAATCCAGGATGGCCCCAATGAACTCTATTCTTTGCGTGGGCACTAGAGTAGATTTTTCTAGGTTGATCATCAGGCCTAGTTGCATGAAGAGGTCCTTGACGACGCCCACATGACTGGTGACTTGGGCCTCGGAGGTCTCCTGAATGAGCCAATCGTTGAGGTACGGGAAGACATGTATTCGACAACAACGGAGGGAGGCAGCAACTACAGCCATGCACTTCGTGAATACCCGAGGGGCTGTAGAGAGGCCAAACGGAAGGACCGCAAACTGAAAATGCTGATGGTTGACCACAAACCGGAGGTACCGTCTGTGGGGAGGGTAAATGGCAATGTGGAAATATGCGTCCTTCATATTGAGGGCGGCATACCAGTCTCTGGGATCCAAAGATGGGATGATTGTCCCCAGGGATACCATGCGGAACTTCAACTTTTTCATGAACTTGTTCGGTCCTCGCAGGTCTAGGATAAGCCTGAGGCCTCCTTTCGCCTTGGGGATTAGGAAATACTGGGAATAGAACCCCTTGCCCCTTAAGTCCTTCGGTACGTCCTCTATAGCTCCCATGGCAAGGAGCGTCTGTACCTCTTGCAAGAGGAATTGCTCATGAGAGGGATCCCTGAAGAGGGACGAGGAGGGGGTTTGGGAGGGAGGAAGTGAAATAAACTGGAGGTGGTATCCAAATTCTACTGTGCGTAGGACCCAATGATCCGAGGCTAACTGGGTCCACGCAGGGAGGAAAGGGGAAAGGTGGCTGTAAAACTGAAAAGGATCCTGGGAGACAACTGGTACACCGCCCTGGGCACACCTTCAAAAGTTCGGTTTGGATCCCATCGTTGACTTTGAGGGACTGTTGTTCTGACCCCCTTGAGGCCCAGACTGTCGTCTGTGATTGCCTTGACCTCGCCTCCTGCCAAAGTCCTGTCTTGGTCTAGGCGGCAGGTAAGGGCGTTGAGGTTGGGTGCGGAAGGATCTTCATTGAGTCTGTGGTGTATGCATCCCGAGCAAATGCATAATCACCCGATTATCTTTCAGACTCTGTAGCCTAGGGTCCGTCTTCTCGTAGAAAAGACCCTGGCCATCGAATGGCAAGTTTGGATAGCGTGCTGAAGTTCAGGTGGCAGGCCTGACACCTGAAGCCATGATATACGCCTCATGGCGATTCCAGAGGCCACAGTTCTGGCTGCCGAATCGGCAGCGTCCAACAAGGCCTGGAGAGAAGTTCTTGCCACCTTCTTTCCTTCCTCCAATAGTGCCTTAAATTCTTGGTGGGAGTCTTGCGGGACCAGCTCTGTGAATTTCCCTACCACCTCCCAGGTGTTGTAATTATACCTGCTAAGTAGGGCTTGCTGGTTCACCACTCTGAGTTGGAGGCCCCCCACGGAGTAGATTTTACGGCCCAACAAATCCATGCGCCTAGCCTCCTTAGATTTTGGGGCAGGGGCTTGCTGGCCATGGCGCTCTTGTTCATTTACAGACTGTACAACCAGTGAGCAGGGTGCACGTATAAGTACTCGTACCCCTTAAAGGGCACCGTGTACTTCCGTTCCACTCCTCTGGCCGTGGGCGGAATAGATGCTGGGGATTGCCAGATGCTATCTGCCTTAGCTTGAATCGATCGAATGAACGGTAAGGCCACTCGAGTTGGTGCATCCGCCGACAGTATATCTACCATGGGGTCCTCAACCTCCGGAACCTCCTCCACCTGTAGGTTTATATTCAGGGTGACGCGCCTCAGGAGGTCCTGGTGTGCCCTGAGGTCAATTGGAGGCGGGCCCAATGAGGATGTCCCCGCTACCGCTTTATCCGGGGAATTGGAAGACGAAAGGCCCAGGACAAGTGGGTCCTGTATGGTCTCCTGATCATAGGGGACGTCAGGAACCGGTGGGACCTGAGGGTCCGGTGCGTGGATGGAAGCTTCCTCCGTACCCGCAGGAGGGGGGCGGCTGACAGTGGCCTCTGGCACCCAGTGTTCCGATGGAATGGAGCATGATGTCACTGCGGGTCCACCTTGGGCTTGGTGATATGCCCAAGGTGTCCAGAAGGACCACTGATGAGGTCCCTGGTCTGGGCCATGGGTCTCTTGGAAGACTCGGCTGTGAGTATCCAAATCACGGTCGTGTGCGTAGGAGGCACAGTCCGCGTGTGATGATACTGATGTATGGCGAGACGGCCACGGAGGAGCTGAAACCACTTGGGAAGGGTCTCTGCGTCTGTTGATCCGTCTCCACGCGGCACCAGAGAACGGTACCGGGCGCCGTACCGGTACCAGGAATGAGACCGGGACCTGCGACCGGAAGTGGTGCCGGGAGGTCGACCGGGACCTCGAAGCTCTACGTCGAGAGCGGCTGCGAGAGGTGCGTGTGTGCCGTGAACAGTGCCGGAGCTGGATCGGTGCCGTGCTGAGAGTATCGGGTCAGCGAGCGCGGGATCTCAAACGGTGCCGCGAGTACGACCGGTACCGAGATGGAGAGCGGTACCGGGACTGCGAGCGGCGTCGGACAGGGATCGGTGATGGGACCGAGAAAGCCGGCGGGACCTCGATCGTGACGGGTGCCTTTCAGCGGTGCCGAGCGAGGATGGTCTCAGCAGGGCAGGCTTGCCTACTGATTGGATAACCCGCACCGGCGGTGCCCGGGGGTTGAGGCAGCGCAGGCTCTGTCAGGGCAATCAGCTCCCTTGCCGTAGAGAATGTCTCCGGCGTGGAGGGAACAATAAGCTCAACCACGGGCGTGCCGGGGAGCTGTCAGGCACCGGACTCGACGGCTCTTGCGAGGCCGGAATCAACGGCGCTGAAGTTGTCGGTGCCACGGCAGTTGTCGGTGCCGGGTGGTCCGACTTAGGCGGGTGCTCTGACTGCGACGTAGGCACGGGAGTCGCAGGAGTCTTGTGCCTCTTGACCCGCGGGAGAGAGAGAGCGGTGCGGGCAGGCTTCTGGGCCGGCGACGGTTGGTGCCGAGGCCTTCGTGGTGCCGGTGCGCTCCGGTGCTGAAGATGCACTTCTCCCCGGTGCGGACTGTCTGGCGCTCGGTGCCGAGGGGAGGAGTAAGGGCTGCCTCCATCAGGAGCTGTTTGAGACGAAAGTCCCGCTCCTTTTTCGTCCGCGGCTTGAAGGCCTTGCAGATGCGGCACTTGTCTGGAGGTGGGATTCCCCCAGGCACTTAAGGCAGGAGTCGTGAGGATCTCCTGTCGGCATCGGCTTGCGACAAGCCGAGCAGGGTTTGAAACCCGGTGAACAGGGCATGGACCCCGGCACCAGGTGAGGGGAAAGGGCTGATCCCCAACCCCTCTTAACTATATACAATAACTTTGTTAAAGAACTAATAAAACTAAGTAGAAATGTAGAAAATTGAACTATATACACAATAACGATGAAAGAACTACGAGAAGCTAGGGAGGTGGAGATCAGCTAAGCTGTGTTCCACTGTTCCAACGACCAACACGGGCGGTAAGAAGGAACTGAGGGGTGGTTGGGTTGGCAGGGGTATATATCCGGCACCATGGCGGCGCCACTCCAGGGGGCGTCCAGCCGACCCACCGAGTGTTGCTAGGGTAAAAATCTTCCAACGAACGTGCACACAGCGCGCGCACACCCAACTGGAATGGATATGAGCAAGCACTCGAAGAAGAACCAGACTAACACGGCTACCCCTCTGATACTGACAACTGGCTCTTTGCTTGGTGAAGGAGAAGGATGGGGAGGTGGCCAGCTGATATTTGCATTTTGATTGTAGTTTTAATTCTCTTCCCAGGCACTGACAGCCTTAGTTTAGGTGGATTTTTATGTATTTAAGTCTAATTAAATACATTTTCTAGCTCAGATTAGCAGTGACTCAGTCTCACCATCTGGGGGCTGAGCGGTGGCCTGTATGAAAGAGCAAAATCTCTATCCAGTTCTAGCTTTGCTAAATTCAGCTCGAGCAGAGGGCAAGATGGAAGGGCCACATGAGGGATCTTTCCTCTTGCCTAGAGCCCCTGGGTGGCATAGTGCGGAGATGTGTGCACTGCCACCGCCCAGCCTGTGCCCACTGGGGTATACAGAGCTACTTGGTCTCCAGAGCTACCACCCAGCGCCTTTGCCCAGCCCTAAATTCCGCCAAGAGCTGCAGCCAATGAAATGGATTGTTTGACCATATGCTTGGGGAGCAGTGAGGATGGGACAGTTTTAACGTCACATTCCTTTCTGGAAAGGACCAAATCTAGCATCCCATTCGCGCTGCTGGGAGGATTGGAGCGGCAGGGCAGCGGCTCCAGGCCAATGTTCAACAGTTTCCCTTAATATTTATTACATGTCTAAGTCCCATCACTAAGAGTTGGCGATTGCTTCCCACACTCCACTGGGCTGCTCCCCTGCCCGACTCACACTAATGTACTGGCTTCATTGTAGGAGCATCACAGCACTCTCTGGGCTTTCCCTAGAGAGCGAGAGAGACATGTTATTACAACAGACCTGGGGGCTCCCCTGCAGCTCAGCTGGGACCGGCCCATGTTTTTCAAGCTGAAGCCCATCTTCCAGTGGGGGGTTGGAATTC
Source organism: Chelonoidis abingdonii (assembly GCF_003597395.2). Lineage (NCBI taxonomy): Eukaryota > Metazoa > Chordata > Testudines > Testudinidae > Chelonoidis > Chelonoidis abingdonii. The sequence goes on along the minus strand of NC_133787.1, from coordinate 498,465 downwards.
ATGCAGCAAGTGTGTCCATTTCTGGCAGTTCGGGGATTTGGTTACACCATCAGACTTCAAGAGGAAACTTGTGCTCACCATCAGATGATGGGAATAGACACAAATGGCCCATACCGAGCAGGTCACTGAGTTCAGAAGCTCTCAGGAAAGCAGGACAGGGATTTTGAGGCCCCAAAACACGAGTCACATGCTTTCTAAAAACAACCCAGAGCGAGAGTTAGCAGCATCTCTATGCTCCCTGGAAGCTGAAAGAAAGGGAGCATGAATGGACATACTCATTGTTCTTGGTGTAAGCACACAGCATGCTGGGAGTCTTGCAACAGCTTGTCAGAGCTTCATCTGCCAAAGCAATTTCTTTAGGCGTGTGGAGCACAGCCCCAGGGCACACTGCAGTGGGGAGGCGGCAGCAGTTACTTCCTGCCTTGGAGGGTGGGAGGAGAAATCACACTTCATACAGTAGCTATATTTTTTCAGTTAAGAGGCAGCCAGGCAGCTCTGTAGCAGAGGCAGAGGTAGCACTGGAAAGGGAGCCGTCACCTTTACAGGGAAAACCAAGTTGCCTTCGATTTGCTTCTCCTCTGCTCCCACACCTCCAGGGCAGTGGGTGAAGTCTGTCTGCTCTCACGGCACCACGTCACCATCCTCAGAGCATCAATCTGGCTTTCCGATAAGCAGCACAGGCGCAAGGGAATGGTTATCCAGCAGCCTGGTCCTCACCTCCTCTGTCTGCATGGCTCTCAACAGAAAACCCTCCAGATTCACCACTCCACATATGAAGCAAAAAAAGCTATGTACCCTGGAGAGCCACCTCTCCTGCCTCCCAGAGCCACATTGCCACTCCCTTCCCAGTGCCTCCCACTAGAACCAGCCACTTTCCTTTCTTCTCATCCGATTAAAGCCCTTCCAGGGCCAATCGCTTTGGCACCCACTAGAGCACCCCCTACAGCCAGCTACTACAACACCTGCCACCCCCCCACACCCAAGAAGTGCCTCCAGGAGCTCCCTGCACCCTTCCTGTACCAGGCGCCTTCCCTTGGCAGTGCACAGGGCACGCTTCGGTGCAGTTCCCCTGCTGGTACAAGTAGATGTAGCTCCATTAAAGCTAACGTGGCAATGGAGATAGGCTGATTCTCACCAGCTGAGGATCTGGCCTCTCACATTCTGCACTTAGGATGGAAGAAAGCTCATGCACTGCTACAACGTGGGGACCAACTGGCTAAGCAGCAGTTCTGCAGAAAAGGACCTGGGGATTGCAGTGGATGAGAAGCTGGATATGAGTCAGCAGTGTGCCCTTCCTGCCAAGAGCACAACAGCATATTGGGCTGTGTAACGAGGCGGTGTGGCTCTCCTCCTCCCCAGGGAGAGTCGAGCCCCGCCAGACACCTAAGGGGGCGGGGCCACAGGGCAGTGAACCCGCCCCTCAGAGGGTCAGGAGGCGACCCAGAAATATAAAAGCCGGCCGGCAGCGCTCAGTTGGAGCCCAGCCACTGTCGGGAGCAGACCTGCCAGAGGGTGCTTGTGACTGGGAAGCTGCTGGGGCCCAGGGCAGTTGCCCTGACTGGCCGGAACTTCCCCGTGCCCGCTACAACGAGGAGCTGCCGGAGCTTCCCCGCGCCCGCTACGATGAGGAGCTGCCGCAGCCTCCCCGTGACCGCTATGACGAGGAGCTGCCGGAGCCTC
>NC_133787.1:433987-494948 GCF_003597395.2 Chelonoidis abingdonii | reverse complement strand
TATTGTGTCCAGTTTTGGGCCCCCCACTGGAAAGGATGTGGGCAAGTTGGAGAGAGTCCAACGGAGGGCAACAAAAATGCTCTGGGGGGCTGAGGCACATGATTTACAAAGAGAGGTTGAGGGAACTGGGCTTGTTTAGCCTGCAGAAGGGAAGAGTGAGGGGGGATTTGATAGCAGCCTTCAACTACCTGAAGTGGGGTTCCAAAGAGGATGGAGCTCAGCTGTTCTCAGTGGTGGCAGATGACAGAACAAGGAGTAACGGTCTCAAGTTGCAGTGTGAGAGGTCTAGGATCGATATTAGGAAACACTATTTCAATAGGAAGGTGGTGAAGCACTGGAATGGATTACCTAGGGAGGTGGTGAAATCTCTATCCTTAGAGCTTTTTAAGGCCCAGCTTGACAAAGCTCTGGCTGGGATGATTTAGCTGGTGTTGGTCCTGCCTTGAGCAGGGATTGGACAGATGACCTCCTGAGGTCTCTTTCAACCATAATCTTCCATGATTCTATGATTCAAACCCCGCCCCGCACAGGGCTGGCACAAGTGACAGCAAATGCTCCTTTGCTCTTCCCAGACCTGTTTAAGCTCCGACGCACTCCATAGCAGTGAGGGATGAAGCAGAAAGGTGCCAGGCCAGTGTGGCAAAGCGCGGGCTTCTACTGCTCTGCGAGCTGCCTCACAGCAGTCTCCCCCACCAACAGGTGCAAAGAGTACTTTTCTGCCAGGATGGCAAATCCCCCCGTGCTGCCCTGGTGATTGATCGAGCCCATCAGGTGCAGCTCAGGACTGACCGAAAGTCCAGTGGGGTCTCTGGCGACCAATGTGGTTAGCATTTCCCATTGACAAGGTTGCACTGCCAGCGGGACAGTGCCCTCCAGAGCACCATGGTGGAGCACTAGCTCAAGAGGGAAGATTGCCAACTAGTGACTCATCAGCTCCTCCTGCAGTCCCAGTGCACTCCTCGGAAGTCTTTCACGCAAGAGCTGACCTGACCTGCTTAGCTTAGGAGATAATCCGGGATGACAGCTCAAGGCGAGATAGCTGCAGGCCAAAATGAACGTTTAAGTCAGACAGCCACTGGGGCAAGAGAGGCCATAACCTCCACAAAACGTGGGGAAGTCCCCTTCACCAATTAAGGAGAAGGGGAGACATCTGCTTTGCCTTGCGGCCCAGATGTGTCGTGTCTGCACACCCACACATTTGCAGTCAGCTTCATTACTGTAATAGCCCCTCTGTCTACTCGTGCTAAAAGATCAAAACAAAAAATTAGCAGCCTTCTACTTTTATGGCATTAGCCATAATAATAATAATAATTGGAGATATACCAATCTCCTAGAACTGGAAGGGACCTCGAAGGGTCATCGAGTCCAGCCCCCTGCCTTCACTAGCACGACCATGAAGGGCTCATCTGCCCCCTGCCCCCCTCACCGCTGGGAAAGCCAATCTTGGACGGCACCTTTTGATCCCACTGAAAAGCGCTTCGGGTGATGCACAATCACCTGAACAATTCAACAGCAGCGGCAAAGGCCTGAATACCACTTGAAAAACAGTCATGTACTTGGGTGCAGGTTTTTTAGAAACACCTGTAACATAATTTGTTTGCCTGATTACCGAGATGCCAGGCAGACAGTCGACTGGTCATTTGAGCGTGCCGTTATCTCAAGGATGGGCATGACTGTAAACACCTGGGCTCAGAGCCTCAGTTGACTTCAGAGGATCAACACTGACTTACTGAAGATCTGGCCTTTGCACACTAAGAATTCAAGAGAAAAAGGAATTTACATTGCTTCTGTCACAGTTCAGGGCAACTGCACCTCTATTGCTCCCCTCATGGTCCAGCATGGTCCCAGCTCCTTAGCTGGCACTTCTCTAGGGCAGAGACCCGCATCTCTCTCCCTCTTGAATGGGGTTTTTCCAGGCTGCACAGTTCCCTGCCTACATTGTGACCTCCGCAGCAAGCTAGATGACCTTTGCTTTTTCCTCAGAGGCTACAAACAGCACAATTGCCCGGAGCTACAAGTTATCACACAGCTTTTTCTAAAGCAAACACACTTATTTGTCAGTACTGCACAGAAAACACATTAAAAACAATAAAAGAACCTACACACATGCTAATAAGCTCACAAGATATCACCCCAACTCCAACAAAGGCAGGTGAACAGTTTTTCGAACCCCACCATGGGGTTTTTCTGTGGTTAAAGTTCGTAACAGCTGTTAGAACAAACACACCCATTCAGAGATTAGCCTTTCCTTCATACAGCAGGGGTAATCAGAGAGACAATGTTTCTCTCCTCAGGGCTAGCTTCAAAAGTTTGGGTCCAGATGAGAACTTGCATTTGCCTCCCCCCAAGTATTTCCTAGGAAACCCACTTCCCATGGTTTGTCCCAAAAGTTCCTTCTCCTCTGGCACACTGTTTAAAAGCATGCTTTGAAGTTCACAATACATCCCAAGGTTTCCAGTGGCCACATCTCTCCCCTAGAGGAGTTACACACAATCCCACAATAACACATGCACTTTACATTTAGAATACAATCGACTCCAAAGCTATTGAAACTCTATTCACTCACATCTCCCAAAGATACTGCAGGAAATTGCCGCATGTGTCATCGCTGCTATAAAGAGACACTTAATTCTGACTACTGCAACCACAGCCACGCTACTCCCCATGCAAGTCTTGGCTCCATCAAAGTCAGTAGCAAACCTCCCACTGAATTTAACCCAAGGGGAGCCTTGCTATTTACTTCAACAGGAGAAGAAATTGCCTCCTTTCTCCCATTCTGCTAATGATACCAGCCTCGGTGAGTTCTGTGCGAGGCATTGGAGCCTATCTCCATGCTGCCCGCCCCATCAGAACCACTTGCCACTACCACGACAGAGTCAGGATGGGACCTGAGAAAGACAACTTCCTCGTAGGTCATTTATTTGATAGGTCTGTGTGGTTTGTTTTTAAGGGGGAGATATTGAAAAGTACAGGGCAGTTCCGACTTTTGATGGGACTTGGGCACTGAACTGCGCTGTGCTCTCGAAAACATCCTCTTACGTCCACTGTGCTATGCACACACACATAAACTGTATAGTCTTGTTACTGTCCTCCCCACCCCACTCCCATCTTCCCTTTTCTCTCTCTTCCATCATGTAATTTACTAGTCTGAAAACTCTTTGAGCCAGGGACTTATTTTAAGGATCTGCATGCTGCCAGGCTCCCTGTTCGCACTCCAGGAATAAAAAACGTTACATTTCATTTTTTTAAGACTGTAATAGACAACAAGTGCTAGATGCTGTGCAGCCATATGGGAAAACAAGGCTGCTGTGCTCATAAGAAGCTGCAACTTAAAAAGACAAAAAGGAGAAGGACATGGATGCAGTGTCCAAGCCTCGTGAGCGGAGCAAGGTGGATACAAATTGAAGATTTTTTTGAAGTATTTTTTTAATTTGAATTGGATTTTTTTATTTTGTTATTTCAATTAGAATCATTTTTTCTTTTTTAAAATAAACCTGTTTAAAATGAAATCTGAATTTAATAGAAAAATATTAAGACCTAAACTTATGATAATTCAGCTGTATATCTGAAATGTGTTTTGATCAGAGATGTTTATGTATTCAAAACATTTAAAGTTGTTATATCAAATTGTATATGCTATTTTGTGTGTTTGTCTAAATTCCAGTTACCATACTAATGCAGCTTGACACAAACCATGCACAAAAAGTTATCTAGTAAGTAAGCAATATCTCATTCACCACTTTCTACTGTGCTAAAAATGCACAATTAATAAGAATCTGAAAATATTAAGTTATATCATTACCTAAATAAGCCTACATAGTTATAGTAAACCAGGAAGCAAACAGATGTACCAAATATGGAGTAAAAGCTCTACTTACTTGTAAATCAACATGTTTTAATGGTTATATCAATCAATGAGAGTGCACACCTTTCTTTAGGAAAAAACTGAAGTACAAATGGAAAAGTTGATTAAAAAAATTGATGATTTAAATTGCCTTGATTTAAATCAATCCACCTTGGCTTGGGGACTGAATGGCACATACCGTGGAAATGCCAGGAGGGATTCTGGGTATGAGATACGTACAATTTTATTTTATACATGTATGTGTTTGTACAGAGCTTTGCATAGTGGGGTCCAACCTGGTGAGGCTACTAGGGGCTACTGCAATATATTAAACAGCAGTGATAGCCTGTGCAGGCATACACACCCATTTCCCTAGACCAGGGATCTCAAACACGTGGCCATAGGCCCGAACATGCCGCATCGCCGCTCCTCTGCCTACCTCTCAGTGCTTCCCGCCACTAAACAGCTGTTTGGCACCGCTTAGGACTTTCCAGGAGGGAGAGGGAGGAGCAGGGACATGGCGGACTCAGGGGAGGAGGTGGAGAAGAGGTGGGGCTGGGGTGGGGATTTGGGGAAGGGGTTGGATTAGGGGCAAGGAGGAGGCAGAGCTGGGGCAGCAACTTTGGGGAAGGAGTTGGAATGGGGGCAGGTAAGGGGTAGGAAGATGTGGGGCAGGGGTGGGGCCTCATGGACTAGATGAGCCGTCTGAGGTATGAAGTTCAGTATGTATTATTCTTTGACGTGAGTAGTTGGGAAGAATGTTTGTTAAAAGTGGCAACGTATTTTGTATGAATAGTTACTTTAAAAAGTTCCTGACATTACAGCTATGTTGATAGTTAGTGTAGATCATTATCAGTGTTACTGACCACATAAGGAATAGTTACAGGTGTTTATATTTTATTAAAACCCCTCTTTGCATTACAGTTTTAAAAAAGTTAATACATTGACTTTTAAATAGCATACTATGTTACTCTTCACTTTTTTCATTTTAGACTATACTTCTGTATCGCTGTATGAAAAGGTGTCAGTGATGTGGCCCTCGGGCCAATGTACTAGTCCTCGTGTGGCCCTTGTGGTGATTTGAGTTTGAGATCCCTGCCCTAGCCAGTGTCAGTTATCAAATGAATGGTCCTCTCCAAATGAATAATGATGGTAACAAAATTGAATGTGCAATGCTGAAAACCCTAGTGGATTACCAGTCTCAGAGAAAGGAATGTTTGCATAACCATCAAAACCACACAGACTTCTTTCCCTTGGGTTAAATCTCACCAGGGCTCCTAAAAGAAGTACAAAAGTAGCAGTCTAACCAGTGATTAGTACAGAGAACTGGGAATCAATATCTTCCCACCCTTCCTTCCCACAGCCTGGAACCTGTCACTTCTGCGAGGAAGAGAGTTTAGTTCTTTCAGCATCATTACAATAACAAAGGGGCTGCCAGAAGGTGGCTGTGACAGGCAGACTGCTACATCTAGAAAGCCCAGTGGCCAGGCTCCGGACAAGATGACATGTGGGCTCCATCAGCCCAGAGACGCAAGGAAGGATGTGACAGGCCAAGAGCAAGGCTGTCATTGACATGGTGAGGACTACTGGAGGCAGTGGGAGAGCTTGCTAACAGCATAGCCAGAGCTGGATGTATTTTTGTCAAGTCAGTGGGGAATAAAGATTTGCTACAGGAAGACAAAATGCCATTCCAACTTCCTGGTGGTATCAATTGACAGAAGGTCAAATTCTGCCACGCTAAGATATTTTTATTGCTATATTTCTATATTAATCCAGTGCAGGGGATTTACATGGTAGTTTTCAAGATATACAGTGCACCCTAGCTATTCCATAACGCTTTTCTCCTGTGATATCAAACCACTTCACATGGGGGATAAACAGCATGATCTCCATTGACATGATGGGGAAACTGAGGCAGAAAGGGGTGAACTAGCTAGCTCTTATACAGTGTTTTTCATCAGTATATCTCAAAGCGCTTTAAAAAGGTCAGCATCATCACCCTCAATTTACATATGGGGAAACTGAGGCAGAGAGCAGCAACATGACTTGCCAAAGGTCACACAGAAAGCAAATGGCAGAGATCCCTAGTCTCAGCTCCCAGTCCAGTGATCCCTATGAGCGCAGACGACCGTTCAAGCTTTATAAACACTTTACAAAAGTCCCCCTCCATCTTTGATTTGCCTTTTGGAAGCACGGTTCTGGAAAGCTGTGTGGCAAACACATAGCTCAAACTGCAGCCATAGCTGGGAGTGGAAAGGCATTTTCCTCAGATCAGATTGGCAGAGACCCACATTTATTTTTGCCTTCCTCTGTGGGACACAGGTCACTTGCTGGGTTGAACTACAGAAAACGATGGATTCTCTGCAACTAGAAGCCTTTGAATCATGATCTGAAGACTTCAGCAACTCAGCCAGAGGTTAGGTGCCTATTACATGAGTGGGTGGGTGACATTCTGTGGCCTGCGATGTGCAGGAGGTCAGACTAGATGATCATGATGGTCCCTTGTGACCTTAAAGTTTGTGAGCCTCTGACCTGCAAGTTTCCTTTCTCAGCAGGAAAACCTCATCAGGGAATGGATGGGAGTTTCCTGCCCAGCTCAGAATGTTTTGGGAAGAGACTGCTGCTATGGAGAGCACACTTCCTGCCAGCGGGATGAAGGAAAATATTTCCCTGGAGCCTTTTAAAGATAATTGCTAAGGGCTTGTCTACACAGTCAAAGTGCCCCAGCACAGTTAAACCCTTGTGTGGACGCAGCTAGAGTGGTAAGAAGGTGCTCCCAGCGGTGTAGGGGAATAAGTTATTCTGGTAGCAGGCCCCTTTATACCAGTATAACTGCATCCACACTAGGGGCACTACACTGGTATAATTATATTGGTGCAAAATCACCCCCGCCTTTAGGCCTTGTCTACACTGCCACTTTACAGCACTAAAACTTTCTTGCTCAGGGGTGTGAAAACCCTCTCCCCCCACAAGCGATGCACATTTCAGTGCTGTAAAGTGGCAGTGTAAACAGTGCACCAGCACTGGGAGCGCAGCTGGTAGCTACTCCCTCTGTGGAGGCGGTGTTTTTACAGCCCTGGGAGAGCTGCTGTGACCACACAGCCATGTTAAAGGAGGTAGTGAAGACATACCCTCAGTTACAGCAGTACAAAAACTGCACATAGGCTCCTTTACAGGATAGTGTGAGGCTGCTATAGCCTGTGTGCTCACTGCCAAGTAGGCAGGTGGCCAGCTGAGCCGAAGAGAAACCCAGCTCAAGCCTGGGATAGAGATTTTCCTGTGTGGATGAAAGAGGAGGTAAGGGGCAACACCTAGCGAACAAATTCACAGAGCAGCCCAGCTTCATACGCTGCTAAGAATGATGGGTTACCCCATCAGTCATCAGTCCCAGCCCACAAGTTAGTCCAGAGATGCTATGGATGTGGTTATATGTATCTGGCCCGGGCAGGGCTTTGCAGCGGGGACACCCCACCCAGGCTAGGCTAGCCCAGGCTAACACTACAGTGAAGACATACTCTGACTGGCAGTCACAGAAGGCAAGCTAATTACGTTATAACGACTGTGCATGGACCACAATGGGGGTTTAAGTGAAACAGACCTGGCTTTTGATACTGTGAGGACAGACAGAATGATTCCAACCCACTAGTAACCACCTATTCCTCCTCTCACACCTGACCACGGATTCCAGGGTCTGCCCTGTACACACCGTTGTACCCCTTTAACTAAATCAGTGAAACATCACACCTTTACCTGCACCAGTGCAACTTCTTGGTGGAGACCAGCCACTTTAAATAAAAGGGAAATAAATAATCCTCTGATTTATTGTTATATGCAAAGATGGGGTGAGGTTGAACATTGCTATATCCACAACCTTTATATTTTTATGATGTATTTAAAACACTTATAAAAATAAACTGTGACAAAGACAACCCTCTAAATTAATAGCACATGTCAAATAGAAGTGCTGAATTTCATTTTTTTCACCATTTGTGGGATAATTTCACCATCAAGGTGTTTTTCTTCTTTTTAGTCTGTAAATTATTTGGGTTCGTCAACACACTAGTTTTGTACTGATTTAACTATACCAGTTTAGAAGACGGATACAGTTCGATCAGACCCCCAATATGGTGCCTGCATTGGCATATTAAGACAATAAGCTGTCTGTATAAACCAGGGGTCTCAAACTCAAATGACCATGAGGGCCAGATGAGCACTAGTTCATTGGCCTGAAGGCCGCATCACTGACACCCCCCGTCACTGCCCCTGGCCCAGCCCCCACTCCACCCCTTTCCGAGGCCCCGCTCCTGCCCCGCCTCTTCCCACCCCTTCCCTGCCTTCATTCCAATCCCTTCCCCGAAGTCCCCACTCCAACTCTGCCCCCTCCCTGCCTCCAGAGGGTGCAGGAGGGGTGTGGCGGGGGCTCAGGGCTGGGAGTGCAGGAGGTGTGCAGGGTGTGGTAGGGGGCTCAGGGCAGGGAGTTTGGGTGTGGGGTGCAAGGGGGTGAGGGGTCCAGGGTGCAGCAGGGGACTCAGGGCAGGGAGTTGGGGTTTGGCAGAGGGTTGGGGTGCGGCAGAGGGTTGGGGTGCATGCAGGGGGCTCAGGGCACAGAGTTGGGGTGCAGGCAGGGGGCTCAGGGTGCAGAAGGGGTGTGCGACGCAGCAGGGGGCTCAGGGCAGCGGGTTGGGGTGCGGGATGCAGCAGAGGGCTCAGGGCAGGGGGTTGGGGTTCAGGCAGGGGGTTCAGGGCAGGGAGTTGGGGGCGGGGTGCAGGAGGGATGCTTACCTAGAGTGGCTCGGGGTGGCAACGGCGCACACTGGGGCCAGGGCAGCTGGAGCCATGTCCCTGCAGCCCCTGGAGGCAGGATCCATAGGGCTCTGCGCGCTGCTTGCCTCTCCTCTAGGTACCTCCCCTGAAGCTCTTCATTGGCCGCGGTTCTCCATTACCGGCCAATGGGAGCTGCGGGGGCGGAGGGGGGGCAGTGGGGAAACCTTGTGCCTGGAACCAGGGCAACACATGGAGCCCTCTGCTTCCCCCACACCTCCACCCTGGCCGCAGGGACATGATGCCAGCCACTTCAGGGAGTGACATAGGGCTCGAGGGGGGGAATCCACTGTAGTTTGCCAATCCCTGGCCTGGAGGTAGGCTGGGGCGGCATGGGGCACAGGAAATAGCCCCGTGAGCTGCGTGTTTGAGACCCTTGGTATAAGCACCTTCATATTTCTATAACTTTGTCCATGCTAGTGCGTGTTCTAAATTAACTAGATCTGTTTCTAAACTAACATAGTTAAATCAATATAAAAACTTGTGTTTACACAATGGGTCAGACAACTGGTATGGCATACCAGTAGCAGACAGAAAGAAAGGACAGATTTAGTGGTATTTTGTTGCCTGTAAAGATGAGTGAATTATTGATTTGTTGGTAACAGAGCAGTGGAACTGAAATATCAAAAAAATATATTTTTTTGGTTCAGTTTGAGCTGTAATTGCATGTTTTGGGTTTGTTTTTTTCACCATAATCTAATCCCCCCCACACCCAAAATTTCATTGTGGGTTGAACAAATGTTTTATTTGATCTGAAAAACCAATAAATCAATCGTGTTTCATTTTCAGGTGTTTGTTTCCTTTTGTTTGGGTTTTTAATATAAATCGAGCTAAAGTTCAAGAGGACACATTTTGAAATGAAAAGCCATTGTGTTTTATTTTGAAATGGTCAAAACACACCCCATCAACTTTAAAAACAAATCATTTTTGGGCTGAAACCATTTGCCAAATTCCTAAAGAGTTTCTGTGCCCCTAAAAATGCATTTTTGGAAAATTTATTATTTGCTGAAAACACTTCCCCCGGCTCTAATTACATGGTCCAATCTGGCATATATACCACAAGGTAGTAGGGACTCTGTTGGTGGCTTATATTCTGCACAATTGTGGGGCTAAATTCAGCTCACTAACATTGGTGACAATTTGGAGTAACACCCTTTAGTGACGTCTATAGCTAGGCATGGAAATAAACGTGACTTGACTTTCAAAGCTACCAAGCGCTCAGCTCCTACTGACTAATGGAGGTTGGTCAAATGTTTAAAATCAAACCACCAGCCACCACAGCTCTAGGCTGAAATTAAGACTGGAATAAAATGTACTTAAAAGGAATTTGCCTGAGAAACGTAGGAGTAGCTGTAATCGTTTGCACAAAATTACTCCACTGTGCTACCTTAAAAACATCTATGTTCCTTCCTGCCAAACTATTCAGATTTTAATTGGCAATTGAGTTTATTAAAAAAAAAATTGCTGGTGCACAGAACAGAAATTCTTCCTCTCTTTTCATGGAGGCAAACTCCATCCCCTTCTGTTTAATAGCAGCTCCTTTGTTTAGAATTCCAGTTCTAAGCAGCCTTGAAGTACTCCAGGAATGTCTTGGTTATGATATCCCCTCCAGACTGATGTGTTGATTCATTTCTAGCCAGCCGAGAAGCTGCTTCAAATCGTGTATAAAAAGTAACGGTAATGGAATTGTTCCAAGACTAAAGGGATTTCAAAGTGAATGACTTTGGATGACACAGCAACTGATGCAATTCCCACACTTTTTTTTTTTTTTTTTTTAGCCCTATGTGCCTTGCAGGAGTATAAGTGCATAGAGGTCGTAACATCCTACTCAGCCGAGCCTGAGAACGTGCCCTGCGCTCATCTTCCAAGGAACGGGCACCAGGCTACATCAGTGTGCCCACGTAAAATGACAGAGGTGGTTTGATAGATGCCTGAGCTTCAATTCTGATCAGCTTCCCACTGTGCCAGTTTAATGCCGTACTCTGATCAAAACGAGGCAAGAGAGCCAAGATGGGGGCAGGGCAGAAAGGGACTGAAAGAACAATGCATCTTGTGACAGACTTGTGAATGTTCAGGTTCAAAACAAAACATGCTGCTTCCCATCAGCAGATGTTTGCAAAGTCCAACAAAAAAGGAAAAGATAACAGGATGAGAAAGACCTCCAAAATTAAAGCAGGCCTCTCCAGCCTAGCACAACTGTCTCTCTATAAAAAGAAATAAGTGACAGGTTTCAGAGTAGCAGCCGTGTTGGTCTGTGTCCGCAAAAAGAACAGGAGTACTTGTGGCACATTAGAGACTAACACATTTATTTGAGCATAAGCTTTCATGGGCTACAGCCCACTTCATCGGATGCATAGACTGGAACATACAGCAAGAAGATATTTATACATACAGAGAACATGAAAAGGTGGAAGTAGCCAACTATGAAAAGTGTGGAATAGCTCAGACGTAATGTAATGATAGGCCAATCAATTGAGAGATGCACTATCACGCAAGCAAGGAGAAAACTTTTTGAAGTGATAATCAAGATGACCCATAGACGGATACTTAACAATGGGAAACAATTCAATTAGGTGTAATGGCCCAACCATTCCCAGTCTCTGTGCAAACCTAATTAATTGTATCTAATTTGCATATTTAATTCAAGTTCAGTTAGTCTCTCTTTGTGGAGTCTGTTTTAAAGTTTTCTGCTTGCTAAAATTGCCACCTTCAAGTCTGTCACTGAGTGATTAGAGGGACGAAGTATTCTCTCACTGGTTCTTAAATGTTATGATTCTTGATGTCAGATTTGTATCCATTTATTCTTTTTGCCTAGAGACTGTCCGGTTTGGCCAATGTTTATGGCAGAGGGCACTGCTGGACACATTGATAGCAATTATCTGTTTTCAAGTCTGAGTGCTCCCAAAAGGCTCCCAACCAAAAGCAGAAAAAAGCCTCCCAGGATTTTTTTTTGAATTCTCATTTTAAGCCAAATTCATGAATTTTCAAAGCATGATTTCATTGCAATTGGTTCCAGCCTGTAGCAGTTGCATGGGATCTTCCTTCCTAAGTGTAGGCTCTGCACTTGTCCTTGTTGAATCTCATCAGACTTCTTTTGCCCCATCCTCTAATTGTATAGCACTCTGGACCCATCCCTACCTTCCGCGTATCTCCTCTCCCCCCAGCTTAGTGTCGTCTGCAAACTTGCTGAGGTGCAATTCATCCATAGTCCAGATCGTTTAATAAAATGTTGAACAAAACCGCCAGGACCAACCCTGGGCACTCCGCTGCCAACCAGACATGAGTCGTTTTGATCACTACCCATTGAGCCGACAATCTAGCCAGCTTTCATCCACCTTAAGTTTCCATTCATCAAATCCATAACTTTTTAAACTTGCTGGCAAGAATAAACTGTGGAGACCATATACAAAAGCTTGCAAAAATCAAGATATATACACATCCACCACCTTCAAGCCAGTTATACACAGTCAGTTATCTCTCATCATAGAAGGCAACAGGTTGGTCAGCATACTTTCCCTGGTGAATCCATGTTGACTGTTCCTGATACCTTTCCTCTCCTCCAAGTGCTTCAAAATGGTTTCCTTGAGGACCTGCTCCATGATTTTCAGAACTGAGGTGACGCTGCCAGTCTGTAGTTCCCCAGGTTTTCTTTCTTCCCTTTTTAAAAGATGGGCACTACATTTGCCTTTTTCCAATTGTCCGGGACCTCCCCTGATCGCCACGAGTTTTCAAAGATAATGGCCAATGGCTCTGCAATCACATCAGCCAATTCCCTCAGCACCCTTGGATGCATTAGATCTGGACCCATGGACTTGCCCATGTCCAGCTTTTCTAAATTGTCCTTAACTACAGACACCGCCATGGTCCAAAACAAGAGTCAAGTTGAGCCAGTATTTGGTAGGATGCTATTCTGCTACCTCCCTGTTGGCATGGTCAGTTTCTGCAGAATCTAAGCTTTTTAAAATTGTGTTTCTGGTCTTTGCTGGTGCAAAGAGCCTTCCAAAGGTGGCCCTACTGCAGCACTGTCACAGGTAGAACTCATTTATTTATCTCAGGATGTTGATATTTATATTGTAATTGGGTTTCAGTGTTAACCGCTTTCTTTTATCACATAAATATGCAGCTACTGTGGGCTCTTGATTAGATCTTGGATTTATGGGTGCAGCTTAAGTAGATACAACACTTCCTATGCCCCTGGTCATAATGGTCTGGAGTAGAAAGGCGCCCAGGAACAGTTTCTCTGGGCGGTGTACACCAGCTCCTTGAACTACTTTGGTTCTGTTACAGGCTTCACTGCTCAGTGTCCCCTTCCAGAACCTGGATTTTGAACCTTTGACTCACACTCCCTTCCAGTTTTCTCATTTGTTGTCCCACAAACTCAGTTGATCCCTAAGCTCTTTTTTTGGCCTTTCATCTCTGAAGAAGAAGGGAGCCCTTCAGGCTACCTAGAACACAGGGATCAAGTAAGCTGGGGCAGGAAGGAGGAATGTAACAGGAAGAAGAGACAGGCTGGGATGGATTTTAAGGGTTGGGACAGAAACCAAGCACAAGCTGGAGATCATTCATTACTCACATCCTTACCCTGCTGCTTGTTTTTATTTAAAATTGTGTTGCTTCAGAAAACCCTGTGGAGATACAGATCTCATTTCATGAAGCCTCAGTTAAACAGTTAGACTCCAGCATATTTAGGTAGAACACAAACAACAGGCTGTGCTATTCTTCAAGGCAGAATAACCTGACAAGCTTGCGCGGTTAGTATTGAACTAGATATTTTATGAACTATATATATTTCTCCTCCAACCACTATTCTAAAGCTGGTACCATTTTAAATTTATTTATTAAAACTACTGTACCCACAATTTAAGCCACTTGACACAAATCCCTGCAAATCTGTGGTCCCCAAGCTAGGGCGGCGCAGAGGAATGTTTGGGGGAGGAGGGGGCATGGCAGGGCTGGGCCCAGCCCCACAAAGGGCAAGGAGGGAGCACCACCCAGCCCTGCTCTGCTCCCAGTTCCACTCCAGCTCCGCCCCGAGCCCCATCGCAGGTCAGGCCCCTGCCACCGGCTCCATTCAGCTCCTGACTGTGGCTCCCAGGGGATGTGGACCAGGGGTGGGGAGAGAGAACAAAAATGTTTGAGGACCACTGCTGTAAATCAATGACTAACATTTGAAAGGAACAGAGATCATGGGGGATGGGAAATCTGTTTGTGATTTACAGAATTATTATTGGGTTGGGCATTTGTCAAAGTCAGGTGCTCTGTGTTAGCAACAGATTCTCTCCTCCCTTGTCCAGCAGTAATATTAGTGATGAAAAGCCACCTGCTCCTGCAGTATCTACCCTAGAGCAACAAAACAAGCATGGTATTTGCCTCTTTTACCACTTCCGTCCTGCTGCTTCAATCATTATGACACTGGTTTCTAGCACAATGCATATCAGACAACAGTAGAAAACTGGAAGGAACCTGAGCAATCTGTCCCTTCCCCACACACCCTGCCGAGGATTTACCCAGCCTCCCATGACAAGGGGCATGGGCTCCCACGGCATTCCTCACATGGGCACTCCCAGCTGACAGTGCTGTGCAGAAGGCAGCCGTACTGAAGGGAACAGATTTGGTTATTTCTTACCCTGGGATCAGGGTGAGGAAGGATTAAATATGCCTCATTTTCTCAGTCAATCCCAAATTTTGTCCAGTCACCCATAGGCGGGTGCTACAGCTACCATGTGGTGTCTGAGTAGGTGTGGACAGAATTCCCTTTGGAGTCAGTCAGTGCTTGCCCTTCAAATGGGCAGAAGGGATCCTTGTTGAGTAACGTGAGTCCTCTCAAAAGTTGAGCATGCCACCTCCAAAGCCCTGCCAGCTGCAGGAGCAGGAGACTGGAAGCTGCTTCTGCAGAGTGCTCATTGGGTAGCTTGGTATACAGTCTGTTTTATAACACAAATGAAACCAGGGTGCCTCAGATTTCAGAACTGCGCAACCCAGGGGTGGGAAAACTTTTTGTCCTGAGGGCCACATCGGGGAACAGAAATTGTACGGCGGGCCATGAATGCTCAAAAAATTGGGGTTGGGGTGCAGGAGGGTGTGCAGGCTCTGGGGTGGGGTTGGGGATGAAGAGTTTGGGGTGTAGGAGGGTGCTCTGTACTGGGACTGAGGGATTCAGGGGCCGGGGGCGGGTGTGTGTGGAATCAGGCCTGGGACAGGGGTGTAGGTTCCGGCTGGAAGTGCAGGCTCTGGGGTGGGACTGGGGATGAGCGGTTTGGGGTGCAGGAGGGTGCACCAGGCTGGGATCGAGGGCTTTGGAGAGCAGGAGGGGGATCAAGGCTGGGGCAGGGGGTTGGGGAATGGGAAGAGGCTCAGGGCGTGCAAGCTCTGAGTGGCACTTACCTCAAGTGGCTCCTGGAAGCAGTGGCACGTCCCTTCTCTGGCTCCTACATGGAGGCACAGCCAGGCACCTCTGCACGCTGCCTCATCCGCAGGCACCGCCCCTGCAATTCCCATTGGACTGCCAGAGGGAGCCATTGGAGCACGTAGGAGCCGGAGCAGGGCCATGCCACAACTTCCAGGAGCGGCGTGGTGTGGCCCCGACCCAGCACCCCGGCCGGAGCACTGGAGTAGGGCTGAGTTGCATGGTGCGGCTTGCGGGCTTGCTTAAAATGGCTCACGGGCCGGATGTGGACCATAGTTTGCCCATCCCTGGGGTAACCACTGCTACGTGGGATTATTTGCATGCAGTCATTGCAGCTGCAGATCAAAATGGACAGCTGGACATCTAATTGCTCACTTGAATGTGCAGCTGAGTGTTGACAATTCTGAAAATCTAGACCTCTCTGCATTATTTACCCAAAACTCCAGCCTAAAATTACCCTGCTTTTAGAACCCACTTCATGATTAAAGAGTGGCCCCTTTGTCTGGAATGTTACTGTTTTAGAAATAAAAGCACAGAGGTTTTGTTTTGTAACCCAAACTGTAGGCTGCTTAATACCAGCAGAGCAGCCAGTCAAAGCCTTCCACTCATTAGGCAGATTATATTTAAGAGCCATGTGTACAGCTGAGCACAGAGAGCTGTTCCTTAAAGGATTCTAATTGCAAAACAGTGCACCTCAGCAAGCAATCTCATTTAACAGTCAATTAGCGGAGACGTGCCCCTCAGAGCTAAAGTTCACTGAAGAAAAAAATGCAAAGGCATTAGATTTCCTCCGCTTTGGCTATTAAATCAAGACAGCTGATCCTAGTCTAGCCCAGCACTAATTGGAGGGAGGAGAGCATGTGTGTGTGAGAGAGACAGAGAGTGTGCCAGCAGTTTTATTCCAATCCACAGTATAAAAATCAGCACAATAATCTTCCTGATAATACATAATTCTGCTGACAATAGAAAGGAACTAGATAAATTACGGAGCCAAAAGACAAAACAACTTATTAAATACAAAGCACTCTTGACTCTGTAAGAGAGCAGGACATTAAATTAATATTGGGCCAATTAAAATATTCCCAACAGCAACCCCCATGAGGTTTCTACTACCTGAAACCTATATGCAGTCTCTGTGACAAGGAAACAAGTAACACATGGCAAGTTAGCACAGCACTCATTCATTAGCCTCAGCCAAATTACAGGCCAGGGGAGGGGCAGGCTACCTATGCAGCCCCATGCTATTAATGAGCAATACGAGATAGCGCATACCCTCAAGTTTTACAAGCACAGAATGCTAGTGTAATCAAGAGCACATGGGCATTCTCATCCAGTACTGCCAACCCCAAGTGTTCAAAAATCATGAGTCAGGCTCCCAGAAAGTCATGAGTTTGTCTTAAAAAATAATACATTTGGGTTCTTTTTATTTGCCTTCTGATTTCTGTGCCTTTAGGATGCACTTGGGTCACATTTTCCAGCTTTTCTCTGCAACCATGAGAGCCAGAAATCTGCTTTTTGTTTTTTAATGAAAGCTGGGATTCTTGTTGGCCTCCTAGAGCTGGGGCTTTAAGAAAAAAAAATTGCCCAACATTTTGAGACTTCGTAACATTGCTCCTGTTAGATTTTGTATCATTCCTCTCTTGAAATTCAATAGGGCACTGGATGGCTCAGGGATCTGTAATGAGGTACAGAAGTTATTAACTCAAGCTTGTTGGTTAGAATCCAGACCAGCTATTACCTCAGGGCAGCTGTTTGGTCACTTACATGGAAAAGTTTGGTGGAAAAATATCACCATGAAACACACGGTCATAACTGGCACCTTTCTGGCAGCCCGAGCAGAGAGGCCAAGGGTTATGTAGACCACAGAGTCTGAATTACCCTTTTGTCCTCAGAAGTGGATGTCCCCAAATCAGGATTTTGGCACACTGGAGGAGATGGTGTGCAGAGGAAGTTGATACTGTGGTTAAAAAGAAGGGATGTTACACTAGCACTTTTGATCAGTACAAAGACATGGTATGAAAACTAGGTAGCAGCAGGCACAAGAAAAGGAGAAAACTGGGCAGCCAGTCATCACTAGGGTGTGTGACTATGGGATATGATGGTCAATCTGGCTGTTTCTGGGTTGCGCATCATCACCACAGATAAAGAGCATGCAGGCCAGATACTGTCCTCAGCAGTACTCATATGACTCAACTGTCTCAACAGGGCTGTACAAGAGTAAATCAGAATTTGGTTAAATCTGCTGATGAAGTGGGTAAAAATGGAACTCCCTGCCCCATAGCTGTGTTGGCTTTACTGGCCTGATTAAAATAATGCAAACAACTCAAAGCAGTAAAAACCTGCACAGGTCTGACTTGACACACCAAAGGGAACAGAGCTCCAGAGTAAGATTGTGCCATTAGAGTCACCTTTCAGAGATGAACCAGATTTTAATGAAGCAACAGGAAAAGGTTTGACAGAAGTAAAACTGACAGTCTCTTCTACCCAAATATTCGCCCCAATGCATAGCTTGGAAGTGAGATCCTTTCATTACGGGCAGAAAACAAGATTTCCGTTTTCTTTCCTCTCAGCAGGAAGACAGTTGAGCATTTCCTGGGTGGTCCTTGCTTCAAGTTGGCAGACGCTGCTGCACTGAATTCCTCTGAGAAATGCAGCAAAGGAGAAAGGCAGGCTGTGTCAATTTTATTGTCAGTAACCAGTTAGTAGGAGTATTTGGTTTTTTTACCTATTTCTTATCAGATCTGCCCTCTGCAAAATGATTGAGGCCGAGTGTTTCCTTACCTGGGTGCTGCTGGGTTCTTGACTCTTCATGGTGACCAAGAAATAGGTGAGATGTCTTAAAAGAGTAAAAGATTATTTGAAAAAGCAGATGGAACTGAAAATGGCAGGAAGGATGAAAGCAGGTGCTACAGGAGGAAGAGCAGCAGGATTTCTCCCACTAAGTTAACAGGTGAGTTACTAAGGCCAACAGATCCTAATCATGGCTCCCCATACCAGTACTGGTACTCTAGGCTCTCCTCTCTCTCTGTTATTACCATCATCATAGCTCCAGCCATGGATCACTGTGCCAGGGTTGTACAAACACAGGCAGACCCTGCCCCAAAGAGCTTGCAATCTGTTAAATGTTGAGCTGCACTAGGCCTAGCTGCCATCACCTCTTTCCCATTCATTCATGCAAATACTAGGCAAAATGGAATCTGGCTGCCTCAGTCCTGTAGCCATGAACAGTGGAGGACAGAGAACAGTAAGTGAATAAGAGAGGGCAGCCACTGGCTGGTACGCTGGGAAAGTAGCCCTAAACACAGAAACTGTGGGCTAAGACACTGAATAAGCCTGGTGGGGGAGAAGGGAGAGAATGCATTTGCTCTTTCGCAGGAAATTCTGTGAGTTTTGAGTTTTTTTCATCTGACTTTGAAATTTCCTGAAAAACAAAATTCCAAAAACATTTTTGGTTTATGTTGATTGAAACTTTTTGTCCTGATCTTGACCGTTGGAAACCTTTTTACATGTAAAATGAATTTTGTTCCAAAACGAAGAATCAAAATGTGCCATTTTGAAAATGGTGAAGTTGGATGATTTGACATTACTGAAATGTTTTGTTTCACGGGGCAGAGGGTCCAAATTTGTATCCAAATCAGTATTTTTCAAAATGTTTTGATTTCAACCAAAAAGGCATTTTCCTAGGGGGAAAAAAACATTTCACCAAAATTTTTTTCCACCAGCTCTAATTGTAATTATCCTGCAGAGGAACTGAAATAACTCACTCAACTAAAGCTCTTCCCTTCTCTTGCACCTTCCGCCAGAGGAGTGCGAAGGAACTCAGTCTCACCATATCCTTACGAGGTGGACCTCCCGCGGAGCCATGGGACAGGGAGGTTAAGTGACATGTAAGATCATACAGCAAAGTCAGCGATGGAGTTGGGATGGAACCTATAAGAGCTGGCTCCCAGTTACCTTCTGAAACCACCTCCTCCCCTTTTCTTGCATTTGCTGCTGTTTCAGGCACTGAGACTGTGACAAGTGGATGGATAAAAAGATGAAAGGAAATTGTTTTTTCTTTAAGAATTGGATGGCTGGACATGCTGTTGGTGTGCCAGCACATGTAAAGAGCAGCATTGAGATGCTCCAAATGGACAAAGTCTCTTTGGCTAGTGGCTGGCGTGTTGCAGATCCAGATGCCATGCGAGGGAAAGTGGGTGAAAGCCAGAGGAACAATATCAGCACCCCAAAGGTTAAATAGAGTTGGACAGGTAAGCGATGGAGGTTTCAGATACAGGGCTCTACAACTTCTTGATTTCTGAAAATGGGATTTTGGGCTAAAGCTTCCCTGGCCCTTTTCAGTAACCTGCCCTCTAGATTACACAGAGGCAGGAGGCCGAACATCTGCTGTGGAAATAAGCCATTTGGCATTTCAGACTGCTCCCCAGACCTGGTGACACTCAAAACCAGTAACCTCTCCACTGAGTGTCAAACCAACCAAGAATCCTCCTCTCCCACCCACAAAATAAGGCTCTGTTACTCCACACACAACCAACCCCCCCCCACTCCCATCACCCCACCAGCGCAGGGATGAATGATTGGCACAAGGATGTTAAATACTATTCCAGACTCCCCTGTAAAAGTCTACATGGGAACTGCTAGCACCCTCCTCTTGTGCACACACTGGTATGAATGCAATCGGCATGCCATTCCCCATTGCTACCACGGCAACTGTTGCAAAGACAGCATCATTGTGTATACCACGTGTCATGCTTAGAGAGGACACATACAGGGTTTTTTTAAGTTGGGGTTTTGTGCCCTTTTTATGTATAAAGGCAACTGAAAAGGCGTTAATTCCCTCCCAAAATAAGACCCCCTTCATTTCTTTCTTAGGAATACCAGGAACATTGAGTCAAGTATCAGAGGGGTAGCCATGTTAGTCTGGATCTGTAAAAGCAGCAAAGAGTCCTGTGGCACCTTATAGACCAACAGACATATTGGAGCATGAGCTTCTGTGGGTGAATACCCACTTCGTCGGATCCACGATAGCTCATGCTCCAATACGTCTGTTAGTCTGTAAGGTGCCACAGGACTCTTTGCTGCTTTTAGGACATTAAGTCTAGTCTTGCTTAATTTTGTTGGAGGACTTCTTGGAAGTCTCAGGGATCTTTATCACTTTAACTGAAGGTTGGAGGGTTGCATCTGTAACAAAGATGCCATTTCTCCAAAATTTTTATTAGTTGTTGAGGCTAACTGCCCAAACCAAACAGAAGCAGCGTTTTAAGCAGCCCTCTCAGTGGCTCAGCTTTCACCCTTTTGAACCCTGCCAATGTAATTTCTTTAATACTGCAGTCCCTCACCAATCTCGCAAGGTGTACAAAAACTGAAGTTCTCATAGCCACAAGAAGGAAATTTTTTTAGAAAGAGTAAAAACATTTCCAGCTTCCTCTATGCCTTGTGCAAGAAGAAGCCCAAAAGGTTAAGCACCCCCCTTTTCAGATAACCTTTGAAGCATGAAGAATACATCATACTTAATCCCCCATATGCTTTCGTAAGATTTCATTTACCACCAGAACGAACTACAGTATAGGTAGTCCTGTCCTACTCACTTTTAAGAATTCAGGGACGGGACGGAGGAAAAGAAGAAAGACCATAAGATCCATAATTCTCTTCCTCCACAGGGTTGGAAAGAGGAAGAGAAAACAGGACATTTGATATTTGAATTCTAGATTCTCTTAATGCAAAAAAAAAAATTACTGGAGAAGTTCAACCAATGTTGGAAGAAGAGTTAGATCAGCCCTTTAATTTATGCAGGCAGGAACTAGCTGAGGTTGAGTGTTATTTAATTTTATTGTTAATATTCTGGATAGAGGTTAATTGCTTTGCCTACTGTTCATCTGCCTTGAAGTGAGAATTAAAAGCAATGAATAGACTGACAGGTTATCTAGCTGGGCTGCGACTTCTGCAGCACCTCTCTCTCTTCCATTTAAATGCCCTTTTCCCTCAGTTCTTATAGCAAAATTCTGAATGAGAAGAGAATTATTTAGCCCAAGATGTTCCAAAAGTGATTAGTGATTTTTGGTGCCTCGGTTCTATGGTGCTGAAGTAGAGGCACCTAAAAGGTCTGGCTCTTTCTCACCCACAGAAAACTGAGCCCCTTTAAGATGTCTTAAAAGTTGGCCACTGAAATCCTTTTGAAAATCTTGAGCTTAATATTTATAGACAGTAGTATCCAGGGCCCCCAGTCAGGACTAGGAACCCACTGTGCTACCTGCTATATATACAAATTCCAAGCCCACAGGAGCTGATAACCTAAGACGTATTGCTATATTTTTCCAGAGATGGATTAGTATGGTAGGCTGCCTTCTCTATCTTTTTCACAGCTAAGATTTTCTCTCTTTCAGACAGAGTACTTTTGTAAGAAACCAGAGCTCTTTCATGAGCGCAGCCGGCTGTGTTAACTACAGTTTCTAGGCACAATGATGCCAGATGTTCCCTTGAAGAGAGAGAATGAAATGTTCTATCTTTTTAAAAAACAAACTTTATTATTATTTTTTTAAAAGGAATTTGTTGAAAGGCGCTAAGTGCTTCTCATTGAACAAGCGCTTGTTAAAAGTCAGGACATAAGACTGAACAAGCAAGCTGGAAGAAGGCTTTCTTGATTTAAAGACGGCAAAGGATGTGAGTCCACCGTGTTCTGTCATAAATGGTTAAGAACCCTCAGTGTTCAAATTTGCTCCTTATTTCTAGCCTGAATTTGTCTAGCTTCAGCTTCCAGGTGGATGTAGTTATGCCTTTCTTTGATAGATTAAAGAGCCTTTACTACCAAAAACTCCCTCCCTACATAGGAACATTTGGGCCATCAAGTCACCAGGCTTGTCTATACATGGCAGATTTTTCACCCCAGCTTGCTGCAAACTACGTGTTATAAAGGTTCACATAAGGGCTTGTCTATACTAACAAGCCCTTGTCCACATTATAACAGAATCAGGGGATCTAATGACAACATGATTACACTCTGTAGAGCAGATGAGAACTGTGTCTCTGTAACAAGGCTAAACCTTTGGCTGTAAGGCTGCAGTGGCTGTCTTCACTGCAATTAACTTGGGCTCATGCTTGGACACTGTCCCAACCCCTCTTCTGTTCACACACACAACCCTCTCACCCATGGTCAGTGGTGCAATCAACCTGGCTGGCTGGCTTAGCGGATGCTTTAGCTGAATCCCAAGTGAGGCTTTCACTTGGCCTGGTAATCCACCCACTTCGTAACAAAGGTGCAGGCTAAATGACTTGAGTGCAGGCAGTCCTCCACTGCTGTCCCACAATTCCCCTGTGTGCCCAGAAGGGCAGACAAGTTCTCCAGCAATTCACTGGGAAAGAATGAGAGTGGACCAGCTTATTGCAGCACAAAGAACCCTGGGGCATGCCCCCCTTAGTCCTAGCAACACACACGGGGGCGTGTGGCACCAGTAAAGATATCGTAACTCAGGTAGGACCTTGCCTTGTGCACAGCAGGGCTAGGCCATCTTGGATGCCAGCCACCTATGATAACTCTGCAGTGAAGATGTACTCTCAAGTTTGAGCCTAAACCATCCTCCTGTTCACACACAATCAGTCTGATTTGGGTCAGCAAGCAGTCAAGTCCTAGGAACAGGCTAGGGGAGTGGAGCTGAGCTCAAGTCTCACAGACACTCCAGGCCTAGCCCTGTCATTCTGCAGCGTGGACACAGTTCAAGCCACAGATCCAAATCAAGAGGTCTGCCTAGTGCAGCATGGACGTGAGTCCTGGGTCCCATAACTGTAAACCCAGGGGTACACCGGTGTGGATGCTCAAATGCAGGCTTGGAAACACCGAGTCCCCAAGCCCAGGGTTCCCACAGATACAGGCTCAGTGTAGACACAGTCTGGTTATGGAATCACCCAGAAGCCTCAGCTGCCAGGGAGACCTAACATCACAGGCTGCCAGTTGTCAGACTTCTAACATCTTTTTGCATGTGGCTCAACATACTGGTTTGCCCTGCAAAGCTCTGGATGGACTGGAATCTTATCATTTGAGAAGCTGCTTCTTCTCCTAGGCTCTGTCTGGTGCAATGAGTAAAACCAGTAGAGATGTTCTTGCTGCCAGTTCCCAAGAGGAAACTCTAGTATTGGCAGCACAGTGTTTGCAGCAGAGGACTCTCTCCTGCAGAGCCTATTCCCTCTGGCACCTCACCGGCACGGGGAGACTCAGGCCACGTCTATACGACGCGCCATTTCGGCGCGTTAAAATCGAAAGCTCTGGGTTCGATATATCGCATCTCGTCTAGACGGGGATATATCGAACCCAGAGCGCGCTTACATCGATTCCGGAACTCCACCAAAACAAACGGAGTTCCGCATTCGACTTTGCGAGCCGCGCACATCGATTCGGCGCGGTGAAGACGGGTGAGTAACTCGATTTTAGATATTCGATTTCAGCTACGCTATTCCCGTAGCTGAAATTGCGTATCTAAAATCGAATTTCACGCGTCGTGTAGATGGGGCCTTAGGATGCAGTGCAAGGCAGATGTTGTATAGCAATAAGACACTCCCTGCATGCAGACAATGGGGTTTTTGTGCAATAAAATTGCAAGGTCTGGCCACCTTGCCTGGAGGGTATTGTTTTAATTGTGTGCTTTTAAAAAATGGTACGGAACACAGAAGGTGCATTAATAGGCATTGTGTGTAAACAAACAAGTCTCTCTACATAATGGGCATTGTTAGGTGTCTGAATGGCTCACAAAGTTGCAAGAAAGTTCAGCTACACAATCTAAGCCCTCAGTGCTTTGCCCCTCTCTAAATACCAGGCAGAAAGCCCCTGGCAAACACACCAAGTGCATGTACTCTGCTGTGTTTGGATCCTTTTCTATTTCTTGCTGTCCATTTCCTCCTCCATTTCCTTGGCTTCCTTTCCATTGTATTATGACCCTTCGTTATTTCTTTGCCCTCTTCCTCCTCCTATTTTGAAATGTGCAGATTGACAAGTAGGATGCGATAGAATCATGGCCTAACAGAAAAACAAGCTTCCAAGTGCTCAGGATGCAAGGCTAAGATAGCTTCAGCCTCAACTATGGAAGGAGCAGTACCAACCCACACCAAGAGGCCCTGCAGAAACCCAAAAGCACTTACCTGACAAGTCACTGCTGGTCACTGTGAACTTGATACAGTCTACTGGGTGCTACCAGGTGTTGGCTGGGTCCCTGCACCTATAAACTTGCTCAGCATATACCTTATAGAGTAACAGTTTTACTCCTTTGTCCCCAGCTCAATGACAAGGGAAAGTAGGATGAGCAGATGTCCTGATTTTATAGGGACAGTCCCAATAGTCAGGGCTTTTTCTTATGTAGGTGCCTATTACCCTCCACCCCCATCCCTATTTTTCATTTTCTATCTGGTCACCCTAAGGGCAAGGGCTAACCGGCGCAGTTAGAACAAAGCTGAGCGCTTCTGAAAACACCACCCTATAACTTTCTGTCTTGTGGATGCCATTATCTTAAAGAGTGGCTTTCGTACTAAGGCGAAACTTTAACAGAGATGCGCACCCTTGACAGACAGACAAGCCTCCATGTTCCCACCTCAACAGCCAGCCAGATGGCCTGCATGCTCACCCACCTTGACAAGTCAGACTGTACAACCTCCATCTTCCCACAGTTGTCTCTGACTTTCATTTCCAGATGCTCAAAGATCATCTGTGCTCATTACAGACTGTTCTCTGGATCCAGGAGCAAAGTTATCAAGCTGACTGTGGTGTCAGTTGTCGCAATAACAACAAATGGATGTCAAAAAAACAGGATCAGGAAGGAGGAATAGGTGTAAAAGGGACAAATCAGGAAGGAGAAATAGGTATAAAAGGGAGACAAGTGTCACTGTCCATACCTAAGTAACTCAAATGGCAGGCAGATCAGAGCAAATTACATTCAGTTGTTAAGTATCTTCTAATATCAAATCTTCTTGCCACAGTGCAAGAATCCCACATAACAAAAGGCATCATGGCTACAAGCTCAGCCTGGTGCCAATGGATTTCAATCAGGCATAAATTATAAGCATGGGGGGTGGAGGGTGGACTTCAGATTACAACAGAAAGAGCACTTGTTCCTTGCTTTCCATGGCACGCAAGGTACTTTCCATGGCTTTTGGCTTTAAGGATATTTTCTGTTCCATTCCTGATGTGCTCGGCAGGGCCATGCCAAAACCTGTTTTAAATCCATTAAAGAAACTAGGCCAGGTCCTCATGGTGTCTGAAGTCCCCTGTGGAAAAGGTTCGGTTTTGCCTAGTGTTATGAATGACACATATGCACCATTTTCACCATTATTGTGGGGGAACAGTGCTCCAGAGCAATCTCCCCTCTTCAGCCTTCTCTTCTGCTGCAACACAGCCTCTAGACAGCATGCTGTCTTGCAGAAGATTAAGGCCTCATGTAATTTATTTTTCTCCTGTATGATGGGCTACAGTAAAAGCACTTTCCTATGTTAGGCTATCTTATTTCTAACATGAGCATGTTTGTAAACAAAGACAACCATGCAAACACACAGAGATCAAACAGGAGCATGCACTCACTCTTATTTTCCACGAACAGATGTGCTGGGGGCATTTTCCAATGTAGAGAAGATGACCCTTCCTTGGTGGGCTCAGTCTGGAACAGCAGGGAGAGAGCAACAGAGATGCTTGCATAGGCTGTCTTGTAAGGGCTTGTCTACACTGGCAATTTACAGCACTGCAACTTTCTCAGTCAGGGGTGTGAAAAAACACCCCCAAGTGCAGCGAGTTGCAGCACTGTAAAGCGCCAGTGTAGACAGTGCACCAGCACTGGGAGCTGCGTCCCTCATTGAGGTGGGTTTTTTAGAGTGCTGGGAGCACCACAACCACACAAGACACGTTAGTGTTGCCAGTGTAGACTAGCACTCAATCTTTAGCACCCAGAGATGTTGTGCTCCTGAAAGCTAGAACAATCAAGAGCTATTACCCTTTCACAAAGCACTACTAAGTTTCTTACATAATTAAGATTCTCTCTCTTTTTAAATACCCTACGTGATAAAGGGCATGGCTACACTTGCAGATGTAGAGCGCCTTGAGTTAAACCAGCCTTCGTAGAGCGCAGTAGGGAAAGCGCTGTAGTCTGTCCACACTGACAGCTGCTTGCGCACTGGCGTGGCCACATTTGCAGCACCTGCAGCGGCATTGGGAGTGTTGCATTATGGGCAGCTATCCCAGCATGCAAGTGACTGCAATGTGCTTTTCAAATGGGAGAGAGGTGGGGTGGAGTGTGACAGGGAGTGTGTTGTGTGTATGTGGGAAGGGAGAGAATGGGATTTTGGGGGGCTGAGAGCATGTCAGCATGCTGTCTTGTAAGTTCAGGCAGCAGCAGACCTCCCCTACCCCCTGCCTCTCTCTCTCACACACTGCATTCCACAGTAACGGCTTGCATGCCAGCTGTCAGAAACGGATCTTTAAAAGGGCATTTCCGCATTCCTACAGGAGTTCAAAACAATGACAAGAGTGGCTACTTGACTTAAGGGGATTATGGGATGTTTCCGGAGGCCAATCAGAGAGCAGTAATGCAACACCTCGTTCCTACTGACACCCAGGCGCTGTAGCCAAGGCACAGCAAACGATATTCCTCTCGCCAAGGTGGAGAACCAGCATCGCTGCAGCCACGGAGTCAAAGCGCCCTACATGCTTTGTCAGTTTGGACAGGAAGTCAGCTAGTGTGCCCAGGACTCCTTTATTGCGCTTTAACTTACAAGTGTAGCCAAGCCCAAAGACAGAAAGAAATCAAGTTAAAGGACAGAGGAGTGGCAGTTACTAAAATGGGCACTGATTTTGTTACAGGAGCAATATTTTTGGAAGCAACATTTTAAACCCAACCTCATGTTCCAAGAACAGCAAAATGGACTAACTGGAAAGGATTGCTGAGTCAGCTCTCACTCTGGGCTTCCCAATATGCTCTACGTTTTCCACCAGGCTAGAATCATAGCAGGGGAGAGGAAGGGAGAAATAGAGAGAGAGGGAAAAAATCCACCAACTTTGGAGATATCATAATGGAACTTTGCAAAGAGCAGGCTAGAGCTGGAAAAAACCTCTGGTTTGATGAAAAGCTGGAGACAGCAAAATCAAAATATATGAGTGTGTGACCACCCTCAAGGTTACCAGCAGCAGCAAAAAGAAAGAAATGACCACTGAAATGCTTTATTGGAACATACACAGCCTAATTTTTTTTAAGTGTGAATCGCTATGCTACTTTAACTAAGGAGTGGTTACTGATGTCTCCATAATACAAACATGTTCTATAGGTTACACACACAAATGTTGACCAATATATCTATCTATCTAGCATAGATAGATAGATAAATAGGACCCTACCAAATTCATCGTCCATTGTAGTCAATTTCATGGTCATAGGGCTTAAAAAATAGTAAATTTCATGATTTCAGCTATTTCAATCTAAATTTTCATGGTGCTGTAATTTTAGGGGTCCTGACTCATAAAGGAGTTGTGGAGGGAATCACAGGGTTATTGTAGTCAGGGGAGGAGAGGGGGTTGCAGTACTGCTACCCTTACTTCTGTGCTGCTGCTGACGGCAGCGCTGCCTTCAGATCTGGGAAGCTAGAGAGCGGCGGCTGCTGGCCGGCAGCCCAGCTCTGAAGGCAGAGCCACTGCCAGCAGCAGCACGGAAGTAACGATGGCATGGTATGGTATTACCACTCTTACTTCTGCACTGCTGCCTGCAGAGCTGGGCCCTCGGCCAGCAGCCGCCACTATCAGACCACCCAGTTCTGAAGGCAGTACCACAGAAGTAAGGGTGGCATGGTATGGCATTGCCACCCTTACTTCTGTACTGCTGGTGGTGGGGCACTGTCTTCAGAACTGAGTGCCAGGCTAACAGCTACCATTCTCGAGCCGTCCAGATCTGAAGGTAGGGCAGAAGTCAGGGTGGCAATACTGCCACCCCCTGCCCCCCTGAATGACCCTGTGAGCCCCTTGCAACTCCCTTTTGGGTCAGGACCCCCAATTTGGGAAACACTGGTCAGTGTTCATTCCCATGTGCGGAATGAATTTTGTTATGTGCACCAATATGGAAGTGATGTGTGGCAAACTACACATAACAAAATTCATGTGGTTGGACTGGAATCGAGGGGTTTGGAGTGTGGGAAAGGGCTCAGGGCTGGGGCAGAAGGTTGGGATGCAGGGGTATGAAGGCTCTGGCTGAGAGTGCAGGCTATAGGGTGGGGCTGGGGATGAGGGGTTTGGGGTACAGGAGGGTGCTCTGGGTCTACAGCGGGGAGAGAGGGCTCCCCACAGCTCTCTCTCCCCGCAGCAGCACCTGGGATATATCATATATTATCCATACCATATATACATTGGTATGCATTAACCACAAAGAGTATAGCAGTTATATATCCTAAACGGGCCTAAACCTCTACTATAATCCTGTTCTCTCATGCTAAGTAGCCCACAGCACCTTGCATTAGCTGAAGTAAATTTTGGCATAAGCGGATAGAAAACTTGTCAAAATTAAGACATTTGTTCCATGTCTTAGAACAAGCTAGAGAAGTACCTTCCCAGATCAGTACCTGGACTGCAAGAATCCAAAACAAAAATAAGGAAGGAACAGAACAAGAAATTAGGGAGCTGGGACAAACTGATGGGTTGGATTTTAGTGATGTGTAAAGAGACAGGTAACTTTCACAACCAACATATTAGAATACCAGCTGAAATGTGTAACTTTGGGAACATACCTTCTGCGTAAGGTGAATGTAACATCACTGCATAAGACAGCTTTCCATAGACTGCCATCGTACAGAACCTTTTCCCTCTATTATATTATTATTGGCTTAGAGCAATAAACCGGACTGACGCTGGTTATTTGGCCTCTGGGATATATTTCATAATGAATCAAAGTGTGGTCAAGCAATTGACCAACACAGAGCAGGGATTTCAAGAGGAACCAGGAAGTGTGAAAGCTGCACGCACTCCTGAGACTACTTTGGGAACAGTATCATTTTGAAGGTTTTCACACAGGGTCTTTATTTTTAAATAAAAGACTCAGCACAGAAAGCCACTTTCTCCATCAATCACCCAGGAAATCACAAAATCATAGAATATCAGGGTTGAAAGGGACCTCAAAACAGGACCAATCCCCAACTAAATCATCCCAGCCAGGGCTTTGACAAGCCTGACCTTAAAAACCTCTAATGATGGGGATCCCACCACCTCCCTAGGTTAACCCATTTCACTGCTTCACCAACCTCCTACTGAAAACATTTTTCCTAACATCCAACCTAAACCTCTCCCACTGCAACTTGAGATCATTGCTCCTTGTTCTGTCGTCTGCCATCACTGAGAACAGTCTAGATCCATCCTCTTTGGAACCCCCTTTCAGGCAGTTGAAAGCAGCTATCAAATCCCCCCTCATTCTTTTCTGCAGACTAAATAATCCCAGTTCCCTCAGCCCCTTTTCATAGGTCATGTGCTCCAGCCCCCATTCATTTTTGGTGCCCTCCGCTGGACACTTTCCAATTTTTCCACATTCTTCTTGTACTGTGAGACCCAAAACTGGACAAAGTACTTCAGATGAGGCCTCATCAGTGCCGAATAGAGGGGAATGATCACGTCCCTCGATCTGCTGGCAATGCCCCTACTTATACAGGCCAAAATGCCATTAGCTTTCTTGGCAACAGGGCACACTGTTGACTCATATCCAGCTTCCCGTCCACTGTAACCCCTAGGTCCTTTTCTGCAGAACTCTTGCCTAGCCATTCGGTCCCTAGTCTGTAACAGTGCATGGGATTCTTCCGTCTTAAGTGCAGGACTCTGCACTTGTCCTTTTATATACAGGAATTGAAGGGAGGTTAATGCAACTTTTCTGCCCTGACTGAAAACGTACTTTTTTTTATTTCAATAGTTGAACCCACTGTGAGCCTAACAAAGGGACCAAATCCTTTAATAGATGGTGAAAATAAAAAAATAGCAGCCATTTGTACAGCAGCCACTGGAAAACCTGGTGCAGATATTGAGTGGCAAGGAGGTTTTGGAGAAGTGGAATCCATTTCTACTTTATTTCCAAATGAAACCGTGACAGTTGTTGCTTGGTACAAAGTCATACCCACCAAATTTGCCACAGGAAGACGCATAACTTGTATTGTGAGGCATCCGGCTTTGGAAAAGGAGCTGAGATATCCTTACACGTTGGACATACTATGTAAGTATACAACAAGTTAACTGTTGCTTTTACAGAGCTAGGGAGGGGTGAGGTGAGTAGACCAAGGACTTGCAGCAGGCCACTGGCTGAACTGGGAGTAGAACCCAGGTCCCCTGAGATCCAATAGTCCCTACTTCCAAGACACATTGCCACTACCTTTTCATTAACTTAGTTTAATTACACATTTATATCCTCCTATGTTAAAATCACTTAGAAAAGTTAGATGCCTGCAAGTCACCGCGGCCTGATGAAATGCATCCTAGAATACCCAGGATTAATAGAGGAGGTATCTGAGCCTCTAACTATTATCTTTGGAAAGTCATGGGAGACGGAGAGATTCCAGAAGACTGAAAAGGGCAAATATAGTGCCCATCTATAAAAAGGGAAATAAAAACAACCCAGCAAACTACAGCCAGTTTAACTCTTGTGCAGGGAAGATAATGGAGCAAGTAATAAAGAAATCATCTGCAAACACTTGGAAGGTGGTAAGGTTATAGGAATAGCCAGCATGGATTTGTAAGAACAAATCGTGTCAAACCAATCTGATAGTTTCTTTGATAGGATAACGAGTCTTGGATAAGGAGAAGCGGTGGATGTGGTATACCTAGACTTTAGTAAGGCATTTGATACGGTCTTGCATGTATCCTTATCGATAAACTAGGCAAATACATTTAGAGTGGGCTACTATAAGGTGGGTGCATACTGGCTGGATAACCGTACTCAAGAGTAGTTATTAATGGCTCCCAATCCTACTGGAAAGGTATAACAAGTGGGGTTCCGCAGGGGTCTGTTTTGGACTGGCTCTGTTCAATATCTTACTCAATGACTTAGATGTTGGCATAGAAGTAGCTTACTAAGTTTGCGGATGATACCAAACTGGGAGGATTGCAACTGCTTTGAGGACAGGGTCAAAATTCAAAAGATCTGACAAATTGGAGAAATGGTCTGAGGTAACCGGATGAATTCAATAAGACAAATGCGAAGTGCTCCACTTAGGAAGGAACAATCAGTTTCACACATACAGAATGGGAAAAGACTGTCTAGGAAGGAGAATGCAGAAAGAGATCTAGGGTCATAGTGGACCACAAGCTAAATATGAGTCAACAGTGTGATACCATTGCAAAAAAGCAAAGGTGATTTTGGGATGCATTAACGGGTGTGTTGTAAACAAGACCTGAGAATCATTCTTCCGCTCTACTTGCGTTGGTTAGGCCTCAAGTGGATATTGTGTCCAGTTCTGGGCACCGCATTTCAAGAAAGATGTGGAGAAATTGAGAGGGTCCAGAGAAGAGCAACAAGAATGATTAAAGGTCTTGAGAACATGACCTATGAAGAGGCTGAGAATTGGGTTTGTTTAGTTTGGAAAAGAAAGACTGAGAGGGGACATGATAGCAGTTTTCAGGTATCTAAAAGAGTGTCATCAGGAGGAAGAGAAAACTTGTTCACCTTAGCCTCTATGCTAGAACAAGAAGCAATGGGCTTAACTGCAGCAAGGAGATTTAGGTTGGACATTAGGAAAAGTTCCAACTGTCAGGGTAGTTAAACCTTGAATAAATTGCCAAGGAGTTGTGGAATCTCCATCTCTGGAGATATTTAAGAGTAAGTTAGATATGTCTATCAGGGATGGTCTAGACAGTATTTGACTGGATTCGATGACCTTCGAGGTCCCTTCCAGTCTTAGAGTCTGTGAATCTACGAATTGTTTCTTCATGGGCCCTTATTTTTTAACAAATGTAACTAATACTCAGACGTTGAAGCTGAAAATTCAATCCTCCTCTTAAGCTTTACAGGGACTTATTATAGCAAATTCAACAAGAATGAGGTATTTAAAATACTAGAATGGTGGTTGCCATTTCTATCACACTTGGAATAATACAAGTCATGATATCCCCAAAGAACTTCAGTGATGAAAAATGTTATGGGTAACTGTGCTTAACCAGATCACTCACTCACTACTGAGAGTTTAGAGAGAGCATGGATAATTTGAGAATCCCTCCACGTGGAAGTTTATTTTCTTTCTTAATATGATTTTTTTTTGTTTGTTAAACTTGATGGCCTAAAAGAAGCAAGTGACAGAAGATGATAAATTACCAAGCCCGCTCCTTATTTGACCCTAAGTCTACTTGTAATATATTCTATAATTTCATAACTGCACTGTCCATCTCAGCTGTAGAAATTTGCAGAGCTTTCATCTGTTAGCAATGTTGGGGAAGGGATATCTCAGTGGTTTGAGCATTGGCCTGTTAAACCCAGGGTGTGAGTTCAGTTTGAGGGGGCCACTTAGGATCTGGGGCAAAAATCAGTACTTGGTCCTGCTAATGAAGGCAGGGGGCTGGACTCAATGACCTTTCAAGATCCCAGTTCTAGGAGATATGTATATCTCCAATTATAAAATGTTTGTGTCTTTATTGCAGCAATAAATTTCTGTGTATGACCAGATTGTTTTGGATTCTACGTCTTTACATCCTACATCATGCATCCGACGAAGTGGTATTCACCCGAAAGCTCACGCTCCAATACGTCTGTTAGTCTATAAGGTGCCACAGGACCCTTTGTTGTTTGCATTAGTCGCAGTCTGGAGAGAAAAAGCTGCGTCCTACATTCGATGACAATAGCTGAAGAGAGACCAGCCTAATAGGAATTGCCAGTCTCTATAATGTAACCTTTCTGCCTAGCCCAGTAGCAATAATCAATATCCGTAATATGCCTCCAGCGTAAATTAATAGTAAGCTAAACTATATAAGGGTTGGGGAGATGTAGCTTCAGGGAGAGAGAGAGATTCAAGCCCTGCTCTCCTTTTCAATCTTCGTGCCACCTGCATTTGGAGGAACTAGTTGAGGCTGCTGTCCTGGACTGAGCGCAACTATCCTACTCTGAATTCTGACCTCATATTACTTAAGTGGGCTATAACTTTACTTCTTACTGTAGCAGACCCTTTCAGTTGGTGTGTCAATTATATTTCAGTGTTTACACTCTGTTGTAGAATACTGTGAATTTGCCTCAAGCTCCCAGTTGAAGCCTCCAATAAGTGTGTATTTAAAACTGTCAGACATTTCTACAGCTGGTTAGTGTGAGATTCTGTGGGCAAGACTGAGTGGTTGAAAGATGGGGTTAGATAGGGAGCCATGATCACTATAATTGATTTTTGAGTCCTTTGAAAAGAAATAAACAAAATTAAATGCAGAATGCACTAAAGTTCCTTGTTGGTTTGACTAGTAGTATTAACATTGTGACAAAAGCTCCTCCTTACCTTGGTGGTCCTGCGCTTATTGGCTGATTTGTTCACCTCAGTGATCTTCCCCTCTTGTGAACCCACAGTCTGGTCAACCCTCCTGTGTCTGATCAGGAGTTGGGAGGTTTGGGGGAACCCAGGCCCGTCCTCTACTCCGGGTTCCAGCCCAGGGCCCTGTGGATTGCAGCTGTCTATAGTGCCTCCTGGAACAGCTGCATGACAGCTACAACTCCCTGGGCTACTTCCCCATGGCCTCCTCCAAACACCTTCTTTATCCTCACCACAGGATCTTCCTTCTGTGTCTGATAACGCTTACTCCGCAGTCCTCCAGTAGCACACCCTCTCGCTCTCAGCTCCTCACACACACCCACAAACTGAAGTGAGCTCCTTTTTAAACCCAGGTGCTCTGATTTAGCCTGCCTTAATTGTTCTAGCAGCTCTTAATTGGCTGCAGGTGTTCTAATCAGCCTGTCTGCCTTAATTGTTCCAGAAGCTCCTGATTCTGGAACTTCCCTGTTACCTTACCAGGGAAAAGGGACCTACTTAACCTGGGGTTATATATCTGCCTTTTATCAGTGTCCTGTCGCCCTCTGGCCTGACCCGGTCACAGTAGGCACAGTGCAGATGCCTACTACAGTATAAATCATTAGCCAGAAGTTCTCATGTCGTATGTGCAATTCATCATTTACCACTATAGTAATATGATTTTTTTTTAATTCACAGAATTTGTATATTTAACTATTGAAGTTAGCACTGCATATGCTAAAAATTGACATTGTTGACGTAAAGACAAATTAAAAATTATGGGGCCCACTGATTTGCTTTATGTTAAGACTTGATGCCAACTACCCATGTATATGTGTAATTTCCTAAGCTTTCCAGGTAGACTACCATTGCTCATTGGAGATTAAGCACTGCCATACTGTTAGTTAAATACAACATGTAGAATATCTTCTAAGCAATGCGCGTCTCCTTTTTAGTAATGTACTTTGATATTGGATGTGAAATGACTCATATTTTATAGATGCCCCTGAAGTTTCCGTAACTGGGTATGATGGAAACTGGTTCATTGGAAGAGAGCGCATTCAGCTCCAGTGTAATGCTACGCAAATCCACCACCCACAGACTTTACATGGACCAGGTGAGTGTTCATGAAAATGAAAGATTATTTTTTCCATTTAAATACACAATCAACATTTTAAAAAGGAGGGTTTTGAAGGTGTTACTGGCTTACGACATAGTGGAAACAAGGCCCTTTGACTGCTACTAACTTGTCTGGTTTCGTAACATGGACTAATGCACATTCTGTGTAGTTAGAAATGACTGCTGTTGAAATATGTCCCATATGATGCATCAGATGTATGGATTGAGACATGGATGTTGTAAAGAAAAATATTGGCCTTATATAGTAGATGGCTTCTAAGGAGCAGTAGCAATTGGGGTGGAAAGTACAAAATGAAGAATGATTGTTACTCTGAAGTCTGAGCAGTTACCAATTCTTTAGGATAAATCCACTTATTTTTATAAATGGAATAACTTCTTTGACAGGTGATTGTGATAGTGAGTTTTTGGGCTTAGCGTAGACATTGCAAAACCTGATTTCAGCCTTCCTCCTCCGTGTGAGCTGGGGCGTGTGTAAGCAAAGACGCCAAAACCTGGATATTATTTGAAAAAGATTTGAAAGT
The DNA here is from genome assembly GCF_003597395.2 of Chelonoidis abingdonii. Taxonomy (NCBI): domain Eukaryota; kingdom Metazoa; phylum Chordata; order Testudines; family Testudinidae; genus Chelonoidis; species Chelonoidis abingdonii. Next base: position 459,763 of record NC_133787.1, on the reverse strand, counting down.
ATCTTGTTTCCTGATTGGTCCTCTGGTCAGGTGTTGTTTGTTAACCCTTTCCAGGTGAAAGAGACATTAACCCTTAGCTATCTGTTTATGACACAGGGTCTGTATTCTGCTGCTCTCCTTTCTTCCTTGTGTTAGGATCCTGAACTCAACTATCTCACAGTCACTCCCTCCCAGGTACCCATCCACTTTTGCTTCCCCTACTAATTCTTCCCTGTTTGGGAGCAGCAGGTCAAGAAAAGCACTGCCCCTAGTTGGTTCCTCTAGCACTTGGACCAGGAAATTGTCCCCTACACTTTCCAAAAATTTCCTGGATTGCCTGCACAGCGCTGTATTGCTCTCCCAGCAGATATCAGAGAGACTGAAGTCCCCCATGAGAACCAGGGCCTGTGATCTAATATCTTCTGCTAGTTGCCGGAAGAAAGCCTCATCCAGCTCATCCCCCTGATCTGATGGTCTATAGCAGAGTCCCACCACAACATACCTCTTGTTGCTCACAGTTCTAAACTTAATCTAGAGACTCAGGTTTTTCTGCAGTTTTATACCAGAGCTCTGAGCAGTCATACTGTTCTCTTACTTACAATGCAACTTACATACATACAATCTTTTCTGCCTTGCCTGTCCTTCCTGAACAGTTTATATCCATCCAGGACAGTACTTCAGTCATGTGAGTTATCCCACCAAATCTCTGTTATTCCAATCACATCATAATTCCTTGACTGCACTGAAATGAATCACTGGGCTTCAGTTCAGAAGTCTACCAACTTGCATCAGCCCTTCAAATCTTGCTTTGAGAAGCACAAGCTGATGCTGACATTTTATTGTTGCTGACTAATCTATAAACTAAATAAAAAGAAATGAAAAGATTGATAATTTTCAACGCTCATCTGTGCAATTCAGTTTTATTTACTGCACTAGGGGATGTACATCAGTTCATCCAGAAGGCTTTAAGCCTAGTTTTCTTTACTTGCATGTTTCTGGATCAATGTCCTAACAGATAAAACACAAGATAAGATATTAGTTGGTGTGCTACAGGCCACCACATCACACTAGGGAACAGCACGACCACCTCTTTATGCACCTATCTAAAATATGCAGGAAAAACAAGTGACATGGTCACTGGGGGCTTCAATTTGAGTGACACATGCTGGAAATCTCATGCTGCCAGTAATAAAACATGCTTGGAATTTCTAAACGTTCTATAATATAATAGGACAATTTCCTAACTCAGAAAGTGTTGCAACCAACATGGGGGAATTCTCTATTAGATCAAGTCTTGACAGATAAAGAGGCACTGATCACAGAACTAAAAATGAATGGTAGCTTAGATACAAGAGATCATAGACTTGATCATATTTATGAAGAGCAAGCAGAATAAAGTTCAAACCAGTAAATGTATATATTTGGTGCTTTGAAAGGGCTAATTTCACACAGCTGAAAACAATTATGAGACAAATCAGCTGGCAGAAAGAATTTAAATCAGAAAAATGTGCACAGAAAAATATCAGTGAGAATTGGGAATTGTTTACAAACATTTTTCTAGATGCCCAAAAAGCCACAATCGAGAAAGAAGGCTGTATTGGGTAAAATATGACCAGGTTTAGAGAGGAAATGAAGGAAACTGTAAAAAAATTTAGATTTATAAAACAAATGGAAGAAAGTGGAAATTGATAGTAATGAATATAAATCAAAATCCAGGAACTGTAGAAAACTGAAAAAGGAAGCAAAGGGACACAAAGGCACCTATAGCTAGCATGGTTGAGGGAAATAGGAGAATTTTTTAAGCATATTAGGAAAAAAAATAATCCTGATAAAGGTATTGGACCATTACTAGATGGAAATGGTAGAATTACCCATAAAAATGTAGAAAAGGAAGAAGTATTCAATAAATATTTCTGTTCTATATTTAGGGGAAAAACAGATGATGTATTCTCATCATAAGGTTATGAAAATCCTCTTTCCATTCCACTATTATCTCTGGAGGACATTAAACAGCTGCTGCTAAAGTTAGATATTTTAAAATCAGCAGGTTCAGAGAACTTGCATCCAAGAGTTTTAAAATAATTGACTTAGGAAATCACAGGACTGTTAATGTTGATTTTCAATAAGTCTTGGAACAATGGGGAAATCCCAAAAGACTGGAAGAAACCTAATGTTGTACCAATATTTAAAAAGGGCAAATAGACCTATAATTACCTGGGTCATTCTGTCAGTTTGAAATCGATCCCAGGCAAGATAATGGAGTGGCTGATAGGGAAATTAAAGGAGGATAATATAATTAATGCAAATCAACATGGTTTATGAAAAATAGATCCTATCACACTAACTTGATATCTTTTTTGTTGAGGAGATTACAAGTTTGGTTGATGAAGATAATAGTGTGGATATCTACTTAGATGTCTGTAAGGCATTTAATTTGATACCACAAAATATTTTGATTAAAAAAACTAGAACAATATTATATTAACATGGTACATTAATTGGATTAAAAACTAGCTAACTGACAGGCCTCAAAATGTTATTGTAAATGGGAAATCATTATCATGCAAGTATGTTTACAGTGGGGTCCAGCGGGATCTGTTCTTGGCCCTACACTATTTAATATTTTTATCAAGACCTGGAAGAAAACATAAAATTGTCACTGGTAAAGTTTGCAGATGACACAAAAATTGGGGGAGTGATAAATAACGAAGAAGATAGGTCACTGATTCAGAGTGATCTGGACTGCCTAGTAAACTGGCGGAAGCAAATGTGTGTTTTAATGGGTAAATGTAAATGTGTATATCTGGGAACAAAGATGGTAGGCCATACTTACAGGATGCGAGACTCTTATCATTGGAAACAGTGATTCTGAAAAAGATATGGGGATCGTGGTGGATAATCATGCAACAATGTGGCTAAAGGGCTAATGCAATCCTGGCATGCATAAACAGAGGAATCTCAAGCAGGAGCAGAGAAGTTAGTTTACCGCTGTATTTGGCACTGGTGTGACAGTCGTTGGAATATTGTGTCCAGTTCTGGTGTCCAAAATTCAAGAAGGATGTTGAAAAATTGGAGAAGAGTCAGAGAAGAGCCATGAGAATGATTAAAGGATTAGAAACTTGGCCCTATAGTAGTAGACTCAAGGAACTTAACCTATTTTAACAAAGAGAAGGGTAAGGGGTAACTTGATTACAGTCTATAAATACTTACATGGGGCACAACAGTTTAACAATGGGCTCTTCAATCTAGCAGGGAAAGATATAACACGATCCAATGGCTAGAGGTTGAAGCTAGACAAATTCAGTCTGAAAATAAGGGCTAAATTTCTGAGAGATAAATTACCCATTGGAACAATGTACCAAAGGTTGTGGTGGATTTTCCATCACAGGCAATTTTTAAATCAAGATAGGATGTTCTTTAAAAAGATCTCCTGTAGGTGTTATTTTGGGGCAGTTCTCTGGCTTTTGTTATACAGGTCAGACTAGATGATCACAATGATCCTTCTGGCTTTCGAATTTATGAACTTATTACTTTTTTAAATGGTTGGTTACCTATTGTGGAACACCAGATCTCCCATGGATCTTGGGTGTGCAGCACAACTCAGCCTGATGCCCCAATGCTCATGAAGCATTATGCTACTCTGGACTGATTGTATCCCCCCCACTCCCACTTTGTGTTTTACCAACACTTCGGTTCAGAACCCTTTATTTCTGCACATTCTGAGTTTCTAGAATTGTCACATAACACTGTATGTGCGTGTGAGCAACAGATCTGCACTTAAGGTGCGCATGAGAGATCTACTCGCACAACAGCATGACAGCTGATCCTTGCTATGACACTGCCCTTCATGTAGGATGGGAGACTAGATGAATCACTCCGGAGTTCACCCCTCCATGCTCAAGACGAGAAGTGTCACAGAAAATCAGCCACAGTTCACCCTCAGACACAAAGATAGTGATTTGGAGAGAAAGTTTAACAGAGAGAAACAAAGCAACAGGCCATTATGAATGACAAAGGTGTAATGTGACTAAAACCCACCAGAACAAAGTTCAAGCAGTGGGTAGTGTCCTAGGAAACCCCTGCTGTATTTATATCCCCTCCTCCATTTCCTTCTCTTAGATATAAATAGATCCAATTTTTGACAAAAGACATAACAAGAACTAATGGTGGGTTCTTTGAACCAGCAGGTCAAACATCGTATTGCTGCAGACCTCACAAGTCTGGGCAGGCATCCCCGACTCTACCCCCGAGATAATGCCATGGGCTGGTGCTTAGAGCTTTACCTCACAAGACTCTGCTCCAGGGGGGAACGGCAGGCACAGCTCCCCATTAAAAAGATAATTTTTTGGCTGCTTCTCCAGAAATCGAATGGCAGCCCTGAAGCCTTGTGTGTGTTTGGGAAGGGCCTGCATGTCCCGAGGCAGCATTACTGACCATTTAAAACAACTTTAGCCTGAGACGTTTAAAACCCAGTACAGCCAACCAGAGGGGACATGCCAAAACTACAGTCAGGTCACTCCGGCAGTGACCTCGCTTCAAACACATTTAACGTGGCTTGGGACCATTCAGACCAGCTGGCTAGAGAGCATCCCAGCTGCTTCACGTCCCCTTCCAAGCACAGATAGGGCCTAACCCTGAGCTTGCTGGCAACCTCTGGCCAGCAGGGCTGCTGAGCTCCCAGGGATCCAGAGGACACTCAAGGTCAGGCTCTGCTCAGCACTCTGCCCAGCACTCTACCCAGCTGTCCACCAGCCAGTCCTACTTTGACTACAGAACAGCGCACCAAGAGTTTTTTTCCTACATGGTACTTGGCTGTGAAAGATGACACAACCCCATAAACTCTAAATATATGGGCACCCTAAAAGAATAAGCTTTCCACACTAGCCTGAGGAGCATTCACTGTAAAGCCATCAGTCTGGCTTACATTGCCAGGGCCTGTAGTAAAATTACACACAACACAGGCTACATAAAACAAGCGGATACCTTAGCTGGCAATCTTTGCTGCCCTGCAACAACAGACTGTGGCTGCTGCATGCGGGGAAAATCACACAGCAAATGCTTTTTACAAGCACTGAATCCTGCTGAGAGTCGCTTCAGAGTTTCTGGGGTAGCTGTGGTCTCGTCTCAGGCTCTTTCCATTAGCTGACTCTTGAGAGAGAAAATCACGAGACTGAATAGTTGCAGTGGCTGATCTCTCACCATCCTACTCTCCTGGCTATTAGAAATCTAAGAGAGTGAAACCCCTAAAACAAGAGTGGCACATGCACAAGGAATAAACACACTTCTGCTTGGGTTTTTGTCATAAACAGATAGCTAAGGGTTAATGTTTCTTTCACCTGTAAAGAGTTAACAAAGGGAACCAAACACCTGACCAGAGGACCAATCAGAAAACCGGATTTTTCAAAGCTCAGGGAGGGAATGTTTGGGTCTGTGTTTTTTGTCTGTCTCTCGGCTATGAGAGGGATCTTTTCGATCTTCAAGCTCTAATCTTCTGTTTTCCCAGTGTAAGTACAGGTAGAAAGACAGTAAGCTTTATTTGTTTTTTTTGTATTACAGATGACATGTCTGTGTAGTTTGCTGGAATGTTGTAAATTGTATTTCTTTTTGAATAAGGTTGTTTATTCATTTTTTCTTTGTCAGCAATTGACCTGTTTTGTCAACTTGATACAGAGACATGTTTATGTGGTTTCTTTCTTTTTTATATAAAAGCTTTCTTTTTTAAAGACCTGTTGAGTTTTCTCTGAGTAGGCTAAGGAACGAAGGGGAGGGAAATTCTCTTGTGTTAAATCTACGGAGGGTGGATCTGAACAGCTCAGGGAAGAAGGAGGGGGGAGGGGGAGATACTTAATCTCCCAGTGCTTGTGTTTCAAGACTTGAAGGTGTATCTTTCAGGGGAAGCCTGGGAGGGGGTAAAGAGGAGACAAGAGGAGAGGTTATTTCCTTGTTGTAAGACTCAGGCATCTGGAGTCTTGGGGGTCCCCAGGGAACATTTTGGGGAGAACCGAGGGATGTCAGGCCTTGGAAATTCCTGGCTGGTGGTCACAGCCTGTATCAGATCTAAGCTAGTAATTAAGGTTAGAGGGTTCATGCTAGCTTCTCATTTTATGAACGCTAAGGTTCAAATCTGAGTAGGAAGCTACGACATTTTTCAAACCCAAGGCCCCTCGCTCTATGCCACCCTTTAACCAGGGGCCAGAGCACAATTTGGATTTAGGTTCACAATCCAGTCGGCATCATCTTGTTGGCTCCTTATGGAACAGTTCTGATAGAATCTCATGTCCAAGCAGGACATTCAGTTTGTTTATAGGCATTTGGAGGGTTCTCTCCACCAGGATACTGCTTGCTGGAACATGAAGTGGCCCAGAATAACCCATGGGTCACTACGCTACTAGTATATTGGAAACTGTGCACATTCCCATCCCAGGCAGGAGTTGTCTGTGAACCGGAGTGGGTGCAAGAAGAGTCTGGGATCTAGCCAAATAACTTAGGATTGTTATGCTGGAGGTTGGGTGGCTCCCAGCAAGCTTGTCTCATCTGCGGGCAGTCACAGAGGTCGCTGAAACCGATGCACATATTATTGGTTTCCACTCACCTTTAACAAAGGGACATTTAATTGTTCCCACATTTAATGAGAGCTAAAACACTGGAAGCCACTGCCCAAAGACTAGACTGAATGAAAACACAGGGTCTGGAGGTTGATTTTGTTGCAGCTGTCTGTGTGGATCAAAAAGAAACCAAGAGCAGATGGAGACAGCAACAGAAAGCCAAGAGAAAGCATCCTGAAAACAGGAGAGAGCAAGCAAAGCTCTGGTACTGAGACCCAGAGAGAAAGCTGAGAGAGAGTTTTTGGGGCAGAGCTGGAAAGGCAGGCTTGGAGTTGTGAACAAGGAAACTGTTTCCTGTGGCTTGATCCTACTGTGTTCAGAGAATCAGGACTTTGTGTACATTCTTTGTAAATAAACAGACTGCATCAGAGACAACAGTCAATTTCTCCTCCTAGTGGAGCACCCATCTGGCCCCAAATGCGGGGTAACCATCTGGGCCAAGAGGAGCAATAGCATCTTTGCGCAGCATCCTGGGTCCCTTCCCTCCAAACTTCCTCAGTGTTTTGGAACAATCAAAGAAGAGAATCCATCTCAAGCTTTACACTGAACCCCATACCTGTTAGGATGAGATTTCAAGGGAGCTAAGTCAGTGCTGTGTGGATACCCATGGGATGCAGATGCAATCAATAAAGTGTACAAAGCAGCAAGGTATCACGGGTGATTTCAGGAACTCCCAGTTAACCTGGGATACAAGCCTATGTTTGAAAACAACCATGCCGTCCCATTAAGAAGGCAGAATGCTCCTTAAAACAGCAGCACTGTCCCAACCCAGAGCTTGCCCAGTGCTCGGGGAGTGGACACTTTTTACAGGAGTGGCTATAGAGAGATTTGTTTGCATTGAAAGAGAAGGATGAAGACAGACCATCCCACAGCATCATTTGCTGCCTAAGACCGAGAAGCTCATGCTAATATTCTGCTACCCCACTGGAGGTTTAGGAAGAGAGATGGGCAGATAAACTACTCATTCCTCCAGGAGCAGAAAGAGATCCTATTCCCTGCCCTACAATCCAGCCTGGACTTATACAGAACCACCACACATACTGATCACACAGTGCTGGCCATGTGCAACTTCCCCTTTAAAGAATTCTCCAGAGTGCTCAAATGCAACAGCCATGTAATAGGAAAGAGAGGAAACAGAAAGTGGCACTGGGTGAGTTGGCTTAGTCTTTAGAGAAGGCCCAAACCACCTGACCTATTTTTTATAAATCTATTTGCAGAGTCCATGTAATTCCCTAGAAGCGACTTGGTTTCCAACACAAATGCTCCAGCGCTCTTTCAACTGGGGAAAGTGAGAGAGAGCGAGCGTGTGTGTGTGGAAAATTTCCCACAATGCAATAGCCAGGCACTCATAGCCAGGCCTTCCAATAAAGCACTATGCACGTGTCAGGGAGGGAAGGGAACAGGGATCCGTTCCAGCTTTCCATAGGGTTAGGCCAAACAGTGGGGAGGGAGAAGGGAAAAATAGCATCACGGTGCTGTCTTAAAGCAACTGCAACTCAAAAAAGCAGAAGGGCCTAGATTGTATTATCCATTGACAAGAGGCAGCTGGGGGATCTGACGGCCAGTCTAGTGCATCAAGCATAGATGAAAACTGAGACACCATGATTAGTATTACAGCAGCAACTCGAGGCCCTAACAGAGAGCAGGCCCCCAGAGTGCATATTGAGAAGCAGTCACTGCCCAGAAAGGCTTGCACTTCAAATAAACAGGACAGACAGAGGATGGCAGGATGGGATATACTGTAGGTTCTGCCTATTAGCAACCTCTCAGTTGCCAGCAGAAAGTTGCTATTAAGCGGAAGTTAGGCCTGTGAGGCAGCAGCAGCCAGGGGACGAAGCACTAGGACATGCCTTCCCCAGGTGTAGCCCCTCTCGCCACTACTGCGCTGCACACAGCCTTCCCTGCCTTTACCTCCTGTATGGAACCTGTGTGCAGGTAGGTTTCTGGGGCTGGAGCCCCAGGTGGCTGCATTGACAGGGGCTGAACACCGGCTGCAGCCAGTTTGCATGGCTGCAGCAAGGAATGGCACATCCCAGCCCACCTGGCCTAGCTGCAGCCCTGCAAACCAGCCTGCAGGGGATGCTCCACACGTCCCAGTGCTCCCTTCCCTGGTTGCAGCCTTGCAAAGCTGTGTGCAGGTTGGGCCTTTCTTCCAAAAAATGTTGCTAATAAGCAGCATGCCAGTGCCAATATCCGAATCCCATTAACATTAAAGTCAATGGGCCGGGATTGGTGCCCGGCAAAATGCTGTTTATATTCAGGCTACTACTAAGCAGAAACTACTGTAGTCAGGCAGGCGTATAGCATCGTACAGATGGGGAACTGAGACACAAGGATTAAGTGACCTGTCCATGGTTACCCAGGCAGTCTGTGGCAGAGCTGAGAACTGACCCAGATCTCCCAAGGCCCAATCCAGACCCCAAACCACACGATCCATACAGAGTTCCCCTATGCACCAGCTGCTCTATCAGATCGCCTTGAACAGCTGTTACACCCGCTGCACCAAGATGGTTGCATGGTGTAAAGATGCTCATGCTGTGTGTCAGCCATCATGCAATCAAACAGAAGGATCAGTTTAGAAAGCACCCCTTTCGCCCCTCTCCCAAGCCAGTTTAACACCCTCCTCTTTCATGAGCTCACACCTCTGCTCCCTTGCAAAGCTTCTCCAAGTTAGCAGCAGTGGCAGGGACAGAGTTCCTTAAGTGCTGGAAAGGTCAGCCTGCCTCTAGCCAGGAGGGGGGAAATAAAGGTTTTTGGCAGAATTCCCACTGGCTTTGCATTAGGAAAGCCATGAGATGCAATCTACAGCAGCCTTTTCTTTTCCATTCTTAACCCCTACATCACTGCCAAACGTGCTCTAAATACCTTCCAAAGCATTACAGCTGATCACCCATTGGAACACAAGCACCATGGTCTGCTGCATAACACAGCCCCAGCAGCATGGCATGGCGGAAAAGCTCCCCTCCAATCAGAGCCCCCTTGGCTACAGAAATAGAGGGACACATTTACTTCGCCTTTTTACACTCAATGCAAGCCTAGGGTCTCCTATCAGCCCTCCTGTAGCTGTTGGGAAAAGGGAACTGAACCAGGGCCTGGTCCCTGGGCCATTTCATAGATTTCAATCAACCGCAGGCCAGCAGTCAATAAAGGTTGGTACCATCAAACAGCTGCTTAGAAGATTATGTGAAGCTGCTGGGGAGCCTTAGTCTCGGGGTCCATGCCGTGCACATCACTAACTGAACAGGCTCTTTAGCAGAGGTGCTCTGGGAAAATTAAGAGACTAAGTTCCCTGCTGAGTTCTAGCAGCAAGCCCCTCCACATCAGGACTGAGGCATGCTGGCAGAGGGAAGTTTGCACCCAGGCTGTATTTGTTACCTAGCTCAACAGACCTGATGGGCTGAGACCTCAAAGCATTAGGAAGGGTTTGAAAATGCTCACTCAGTAGGAAGGGAGAAGCCAGCACTTGTAGCCAACAAGTTTCACAATTCAACCCAAGAAGCCAACTTCATTCAAAATGCCACCTGAGCCAACCTGATCAGTTCCGTTTTCTAAACCTGTAGCCAGCAGGAGAGAGTAAAACCTTGGATGCAAATCAAACGTGCAGAGAACAAGCAGACTTGACAATGTCACCTAGCCAGTGCTTTCTATGCCAGGCTATCTACATTCCAACAGGGAAGAGAAGGAATTCAAGGCAAAGGCCATTTGGTGGACTGCTCGATATGCTGCAGTCAAGGATGTCCCTTTACCACACTACAGTGCAGCTTCTCTCTTTTCCCAGTTTATATTCCGAGAGGGAGGACAGGATTGATGTGGCTTCCTGTTATCCGAAAGGCTCCCAGATGTTAATCGGAGGAAAGCAGAATATATAACACTGTCTTCTTGTGAAGGAAATATGCACCATGTCCATAAGGAAAGAGGCACTACAAAAGCAGAACAGACTGCATCACCACCTTGGTGGAGAGACCCTAAGCCAGGGGTCTCAAACCCGCGGGCCGCATGCAGCCCGCCAGGTTGTTTTCTGCAGCCCGCGAGCTCCTCGCAGCCCCCCCACCCTTCCCCAGCATTTACCTAGAGCAGCTCCGGTCCGAGGCGCATCGGGGGCAGGGCAGGCTCCCTGCCTGCCTGCCCTGCCCCCACGCTGCTCCAGGAAGCAGACAGAACCTTGCGGACAGAGGTGCAGGGGTGTGTACTCATGTTGCTTCAGGCACCGCCCCCAGCAGCTCCCATTGGCTGACAACAGGGAACCGTGGCCAATGGGAGATGCTGGGGGCGGTGCCTGAAGCAACAGCAACACACACCCCTGCACCTCTCCTCCCCCACGTTCCAGCCGCTTCCCGGAGTGGACTAGCGTGGGGGCAGGGCAGGCAGGCAGGGAGCCTGCCCTGCCCCCGGTGCGCGTCGGGCTGGCGCCCACCCCTCCGAACCCGTCCTGCACTCAAACCCCCTGCCACACCCCTCCTGCACCCCAATCCACTGCCCTGAGCCCCATGCCGCACCTCGACCCCCTGCCATACCCTGCACCCTGACCCCCTGCCCTGAGCCCCCTTCTGCACCCTGCACCCCTTCTGCATCCCAACCCACTGCCCTGAGCCCCCTGCCACACCCTGCACCCTGACCCCCTGCCCTGAGCCCCCTTCTGCACCCTGCACCCCTTCTGCATCCCAATCCACTGCCCTGAGCCCCATGCCGCACCTCGACCCCCTGCCATACCCTGCACCCTGACTCCCTGCCCTGAGCCCCCTTCTGCACCCCAACCCACTGCCTTGAGCTCCCTGCCACACCTCGACCCCCTGCCATACCCTGCACCCTGACCCCCTGCCCTGAGCCCCCTTCTGCATCCCAATCCACTGCCCTGAGCTCCCTGCTGCACCCCACACCCCTTCTGCACCCCTCCTGCACCCCCTGGGGGCTGGGAGGGGGCGGAGTTGGAGTGGGGATTTCGAAGGAGTTGGAATGAGGGCAGGGAAGGGGTGGAGTGGGGGCGGGGCCGAGGGCAGCGGGGGGGAGGTGTCAGTAATGCGGCCCTCGGGCCAACGTACTAGTCCTCATGTGGCCCTCACAGTCATTTGAGTTTGAGATCCCTGCCCTAAGCCATGTCAGTTTCAAACAAAGGAACTATCAGCACCCAACTGCCAGTGCCATACTTTAACCATTAGGTGGCAATGCTTCCCTCGCTTCCCATTCCAATACAACAATGCCCAGCACCAGACCATACAGGGGGCTCCCTCCGCATGTTTGCAAATGGTTCAGAATAAAAATACAGCCACCTCCATTAGCAGCTGGTTTCCACAACCATTCTCAGAGAGAGAAAAATGCATGTGACACAGGAGGTGGAGGTAGAGGACAGCAGGCTTCTTGGAACCCCTGCTGCCTGGAGGGAAAACTGCCCCCCAACTTTCATCAGAGAACTATTAAAGGACCCAGTTTCAAGGCGGTCGTTTGTATTTTATAAGACAGATGCTTTAGAGAGTTTAAGTCCTCAAATAGCTGAGATTCCATTCTGCTGAGCTCAGACAAGACTAGGAAAAGAAACAGCTGATCCCAGTTAGCCTGGCCTGGGGAACCTGTTCAGGCCGATCAAGGCAAAGAAATACAACAAGGCATGGAGCGGCCTGGGCTCTGCTAAGCCAAAGTTAACCTCCACCACACACTTGCAAAGTGGCAGTGGGGCAGGGCGCCAGGGGGACGGATTCTCATCTCACCCTGCTGTGACTCAGGCATCACTCCATCCAAGCGGGTAGAGTTTTACCCATTCCACACATGGGCAAGGAAGAAGAGATTGAGGATCTGTGATCTCCCTCTTGGAGGAAGATATTGGCTGCATTCTTTGCTTTGAGCCCAATGTACCAAACACAAAGCAAGAGAGCTCTCCAAACTCCGAGACTCCCCTCCCCTAGTTCTCCCGCAGTCCTGAGAAAATGCTTAATGGCAACCCCGCAGCAGGAACTGGGGGGTGGAGGGAAGAGATCCTGAACAATAACTCGACCTAGTTAGTAGAGCAGGGGTAGGCAACCTATGGCACGTGTGCCAAAGGCGGCATGCGAGTTGATTTTCAGTGGCACTCACAACTGCCCGTGTCCTGGCCACCGGTCTGGGGAGATCTGCATTTTAATTTAAGTTTAAACGAAGCGTCTTAAACTTTTTCAAAACCTTATTTACTTTACATACAACAATAGTTTAGTTATATATTATAGACATAGAAAGAGACCTTCTAAAAATGTTAAAATATATTACTGGCATGCGAAACCCTAAATGAGAGTGAATAAATGAAGACTCGGCACAGCACTTCTGAAAAGCTGCCAAACCCTGTTGTAGAGTCTCAGCTAGGGCCCAGCCCTGTGCAGTGCTAGCAGACTCAGCTCCCGGTGACTTCAACAGGGGCATGCTCAAGGGGTCAAGCTGCTTGGAATGTCCTGAACAGGATAATAAGGCAGCCTTGTTTAGTCAAGCTGATGACACCCGTTCTTCCCCAGCCTTTAAACACTGCTCCTTCCATGGCAATTAATCTCAATGTAATAAACAAACAAAAGTGTAACATTAAAAAACAATTGCCCTGGTGGATCAAAGAGGAGTCAGTCAAGAAATCAATAGTCAGCAGAAGCTAACAAGGGAAGTGTCCAGGGAGATGTAAAGAAATAACAATGACGATAATAAAAACAGACCAGAGACCTGTATAGAGCTCGCTCCATTGGAAAAGCCAATGCAACATTGAAAATAGTTAATCTTCCAGACCCAAGTGGAATTAATAAGAAATATGTAAAACTAACTGTGGGGCACACGTCGCACCCGGGCAGCCTCACCTCATTATGAGAAGAAAAATATATATGTCATGTATTATTCGCCTCCAGACACTTGGCACCAGTGCAAGGAGCCAGGATTTCTCATCCTAGCTGGGAGTTTACTGCCCCCTAGAGCACAGCCGGGGCACCGGAGAGAAGCACAGGCACAGCTGTCCAATTACATAGTGCACTATTAAAAAGACAACCAAGTCCAAGCAAGAGTGAGCTCTTCGTCCTCTGTGCTACTGTGATGGTTATAGGCAGACCTACTTTTTCACTCCTCACTGGTGAGCTCTGTCACACCTAAATGACTGACAACTCAGCATCAACCCCACGTACACAGAAATCAGGTGTGCAGAAGAAAGGAGGCAGATCAAGCGGCTCTGAAATCAGCAAAGTGTTCCAGGCAAACCATAGCATGTGGGAGCCATGAGGGACAGCATTCTTTTGCTGCTCCAGTTTTAACGGTGTAGTAGCAGTGGCCTCCTTAACCAACGTCCACTCTGAAAATGGACAACCTTGTCATCCCTCCAGTGCTCAAACTGCTGCACATCCTCCATAGCAGACTGGCAGACACCAAGATCCTGGGAATACAGGACTCTTCTGTTGAGGAATCCCAGACTCTAGTGCTAAAATGCTCCATTAAGACCCAGAGCAATTACTTCTGAGCTATGAGGAGGTTGGGTCCAGTTAACTCCAACCAGGATCTAAAGGAGGCTGGTGCACATCTCTAGGCAGAGGAGCCCTAGAAAGAAACCTTAGGAACAGCCCCGCTTGAGGAGCAAGTTCAGCTGAGGTTTATGGGGGTTGGGATGCAGCCCACGCACATGCTCCCAGAAAGAGTCCCACAGCTGCTCCTCCCACTACCTTTAAGGCTGAGGAGGAAACAAGGCCTGGCAGCACTTCTGCTGGGATGCGGCCACATGGCCCAGTGGAAGGCAGGGGAGTCAGCAGTGCCCATTGCAGTACTGCTCAGATGGCAATCACCTATGCAGTGGTTTTCCTCCTCAATGTTTCTAAAAGCAAAGGGCAGACTCTCCTCAGGCCAATGAAGAATTGGCTGAAGCAAATAGGGAGATCGAAGGTTGTGGGAGAAAAGCGCTTGACCGGAAAAGAACTTACTGGGCAGGTATTTCTCTGGCTTTTGCCCTTATTGAAGATCCTCGTGCTTGGCTAGGAGGAGTCACATAGCTTCAGCATCTCTTTCAGCCTGATCCTGCAATGACGTCACAACCCTGCGAGCCAAATCCAGCTCTTGGTGCTAACATGCACCCGTCCCACTGAAGTCAATGGGAGTGGCACCTGCCTGCTTCAAAGGTGGATTTTACCCTGTGTTCCTGTCAGCCCGTAAAGCAAAAAGGCCTGGGAAGTCACAAACCCAATGCTGTAATTAAACAGGGAGGGCACAGCTGGGTTGAGAGTACAAGCCCTTGTTTAATGACAAACAGCTTTGACAATAAAAAAACATGAGAACAAAGCTGGTGGAAAATCCCTTGCCCCTTCCTGGCTTAGGTTCAGCCCAAGTACAAACATCTCCCCCAAGTCCCTTTTCAAATCAAATATACTGATTAAAACAAAACCAAAAACTTACAAGAGTGAGGAAATTCAGAGTGGAGGCACCTTTGCTCCTTAACCAAGGAGCACAGATCAAGCAGCATGGATGGCTGCCTATATGGAGGGGGGAAGGAAGATACAAGAAAGCATCGGGGCACAAATATTAGGGAAAGATCTTTCTCAGTCTTTCGCTGAACTCCCTTGGTTTGAAGTCAATGCTATTCACATGCAATGTGATTCCAGCAGCCTGTGTGGAGGTTCCTCCAGCTTCATTTTATGTCCTCATTACCTTGCATATTGAAGGGCTTTTTTAGAGTGTGGAGTACTCATGCTATACACCACAAAGACTCTACTGTGTCACTGAGAACTACTAGGGACTGGCTAAGCATGCATGTTATTGACTAGACAGACTGTAACGGCTTCCCCAGTGTGAGTTCAGATGCACAGCAGTAAGAAATACTGCAGGAAAAACCATGTGGCTTTTTGGCATGGCATTTTATGGCTGAGAGTCCTTCCCCAATTTTAGGGATAGCAAACAAATGCTGACAGCTGGAAGGCCTTCTTAATGCTAGCTGACCTTTGTGGCTGTGACCATAAATTCGAACAAACTAGCACCGCAATGGTAATGCAACCAGGTAAGTGGTGTCAAGCGGCAGTCTGATTTGCCAGCAAACCACTAATGAACATCACCAGTGGTATCCATGCAGTGGTCTGTAATCGTAGTTCAGAAGCCAGGGCGTCATTGTGGGACAACTCTAATGCATCAGAATAAGGAAGAGGCGGGGAACCAAACAAAAGGCTTCCAAGGACTGACCTTGGGAACAAACTCTGCTGAGGGAACAGGGTTGGTTGCCCTTTATTCCTGGCTTTACTTAGTTTAGTTTGTTCCTCTCCAGAACTGTTACCTTCCTCCTCCCCTCCCACCCCAAACCATTGCTTTTTATAGCACATCTGGTGTGGATGTCAAGCATGCCAGAAATGTATTTTCAGCCCCAAGGGTCCCTTCCCCAGGACAAGTTAGTTACCAGGATTTGCTAAGGTGGAGATGAGAACAGGATGTTTGATTTTGCTACCATTGCTTTCCTGGATTACTTCAAGCTGTTTAGATAAAGGAAAATAAATAAATATGGGCCAGGCTGGCTGCATGCAGAATCAAAACAAACTGCTTGCAGGATGAGGGAGGAAAAGCCTACACAGAATCCACTCTTCGTTATTAGAACTGTATCTTACACTTCAGGGGTCTAACAGTACAATCCAGTCAAAGAGCAGGTCATTTCACAACCGACACATACTCTTGATCAGTTACTGGATCTCTGAAGGCTCCAACAACAGCACAACTTTAATTACTGAGGATTTGTATTTCAGTAGCTTCTAGAGACACTAGTCAATATCAGGGCCCCACTGTGCTAGGTGATGTAATATATGAGGGGCAGACGCTCCCCGCCCCAAAGAGCTCACAGGGTGCTAAACAGAGCAGACAAAGGGCAACCAGACTTCTCACACATAGAGCTTTAACGTCTGAGCAGTCTGGAGATCCTCTCTCCAGAAACATGGAGTCAGTGCCCAGACACTAGCTGGGCTCAGTGTCTGGAAACTGAGCGCTTTTTTTAATGTAAAGGTGCCTTATTCTGGCTTAAAGACACAAATCAGGCCTGTTAGTAATTTTCTTACCTGAAAGTACATTGGCTGGTTTCCAAACCGGGAGCAGAATTCTCTGAAGCACATTTACCTTTGTGCTTAAAGGAAAGAGTCCCAGTGGATGGTCAGAGCAAACGCACCAAGATGGATTATCCCCAGTGACGTGTACAAAGAAATTCACGTACAGTAAAAGTCTACTGGGAAGCCTGCTTAGAACAGTATGATATTAGGATATTATAGCAGTGCCCACTGGGCCTGTAAGAGACTTGCATAGACTGACTTTGCAACAGTCTAGCGCCCTTTGATTTTTTTTCTACTCGAGCTCATTCCAAACACTGAACTAAATAAAACCCCACAATATATGCATGTGCTATCATGACAGTGTGCCGTAGGACTTAGAGTGTTTTGGGGCATAGATGCCAGTGAAGGGGATATCAGAAGTGCCTTTGGCTGTGTCAAGTCATTAGGCTGCGTTACAAACTGCTGGTCTGCAGCTAAATGTTACTCTACAACGCCAGACCATGCATGACATGCCTCCCCTCACTGGCACCCAACTCGACAACCTCGGCTCATGTTTTCAGCAGGCTTTTCCTGGTCTCTTCACTCAATTGGGCAGGGATCTAGTAGGAGGCAACTGGCCCCACTTCATTCACTCCAGAAGCAAGATGTTTTAAAAGAGTGCCCTCATTACTCATTCAATATATTTGTGTGGGGTGCTAAGACTTCTGGGGGCATGATCTTTTGTGCTGTAGTAAACTGAGTCACATACACATTATTGCAAAGTGTATTGTGAGAGAACTTGTCTGTCCTTTCTTGGCACTCAGGGGGGACTGTAGGGAGGCAGTGCAGGAGTTGCTAATCTGCGCCTACCCTGCACACTTCTTATGTTAACAGCTGACAAGTTGTGCTCACTTGAGCCCTGTATCTCCTGAGAGGCAGCCAACTCGAGTTCAAAGCACCCACATTCCAGTGAAGGGTGCATGTGTGTGGACAGGATTCAATTTAGACACAACCCTTAACCCGAGTTAACTTTGTTGTGAAGAATGCCCTACATGACAAGCACACTACTCCAGGATTCTGTCACAAGTGACAACACTAAGCTTATATACACATTCATTCCTCTAAGGACCAGACTCATCCACGGAGTATTAGAAGTCTTCATAATGGTCTGTTTACATTACCCCAATTTAGCTAACAGGCAAGACAATATTCAGCCAGATAATTTCAAAGTGATGATCCAGCTGCAGACACTGAAGAACTCAAGCTTTACCAGTTAATATCAGAATTAACTCACAGCAAGAAACTGTCCTTTCAAACACACGCTTTAGGCTGATGAAATAACAATTTAGCGGTTTTCATTCTAACCACATTCCGATCAAACTCATTTTAGGTCACTTCAAACACAAAGAGATGGCTTAGGCCTAGAAAAAAATCCCCAATAGAATGTGGAAGCATCTCTTTTGTGCCCTAGCTAGGTAAGAAGGTTGCCCTGAGTTTTTCAAGCTGTTTATAAGGACAAGTGTCACAGATCCATGGAGGGGATCTGACAGTCTTTTCGGACCTTTAACATCACCTGTTGAGATGAGATGATGTAACAATAGAATTAGAGCCTGATCCTGAGAACTACTGAGTCCTGGGAGTTGTGCACGCTCAGCACCTCACAGAATCAGGCCTCCAGCGCTCAGTCCTGCTCCCACTGAAGTCGACACAAAGCTTCCTTTGGCTTTAACAGCACAGGGTTGGGCCTTATTCACCAAGCAGGCCTCCTTCCTCCCCACAAACTCAGACACCCCCTGGATGTAAAACACATGCACTCACCCAGAGACTGTTGGAAGGGAAGCAGGAGCCATTGGCTGTGGTTTCTCCTTCTCTTGCTGCTTCAGAAAGAATTTGGCTTCTTTTGAGGCAGCATCCACTTCTTTAGTCACCCTGTGGCACAGGAGAGACAAAGCCATGTGTCAAAGCAGAGACTCACACAGTATGAGAATGAGAGATCCAGCAAGGGAGCAAAGGAAATATCTGTATCAAAGGCGACACCGGGCCACATGCATTGTGTTAATTCCCCTTCTATTAACCACTGCAGGCGGAATCTGCATGTCTTCTTGAGATCCCATTCCAGTTGCAAACTGTCTGTATTCACGTCACAATGAAATGATAGCGGATTACAGCTGATGGGGCTTTAAAAATGAACAGAAATGTTTTTATTCATTCAAACAGGCCCATCTCGCTGGAAGCTACTGAATACCCCAAATGGGTCGCTGAAGGCAAGTCTGTTCTTTAATTGGGTGCTTGATTTCCTGATTTGCTGGTCTTCTGTAATAGCATCTCTCCCACCCACACTTCCCCACCAACAATGGACTGGGTTGCTGACTACCCCTGTGACTGATGCTGGAGCAGAGAACATGTCTATAGTGACCACGCTCCGACTTAATGCTGAAAGCAGAAATTTGCTACAATTGTCTAGCTGCTATTTTCGTTTCAGGCCTAGAGGATACAAAATATTGAACTTATTAAAAAAAAAAAAAGTCAGCATTGCATCTGTTATGGAGAATACAAATATTAGAAAGAAAATCTCCAGAAAAATACTCTATAATGAATCATTCAAAATATCCAGCTACTTTAGCCTCCTCATTTTTGCTGCCTGCCCCTAGCAACGTGTTTTGCAGGCACTCAGCTGCTCCTAATCAGCATGTCCTGTTTTTTCAAACTAAAAGCCTCACTCCCTTATACAAAACTTAAAGCCTCTCACAACCTCCTTGAAGTTCAGCATCCACAGCCTGAAAACACCCTAAAGGAAGTGGTGTGCCCCCATGCAGCTAATCACTGCTCCCTTTGGACAGCCTCCACCTCACTCACCGCCAGACTTCACCTCCACTCATTCCATTTGCTGCATCTGCCCACTGAACAGACTCCTTTTCAGGTCAACACAAATGCTGGTTCTCTCGGAAAGTGACTGTATAAAAATCTCTTCCTCTGATTTCTAAGACCTGCTGCCTGGCAAAATCCAGACCCACCACTGCTAACTTTTTATTCCTCATAACCCTGCTGAGCCAATGCAGCTATGAAGAGCAAGCTGGAGCTACGTGGGACCCTACATGGGACATGAAACAATTGCTGACTATAGACTCAGACCTGAAGGTTATCGTGATCATCTAGCCTGATCTGAGCATTGCAGGCCACAGAACCTCACCCACCCACTACTGTAAGAGATCCATAACCTCTGGCTGAGTTACTGACATCCTCAAATCTTGATTTAAAAACTGCAAGGTACAGAGAATACACTCTAGTTCAAACGAGCGAGTGACCCTGCCCCATGCTGCAGAGGAAGGTGAAAACCCCCCGGGTCCCTGCCAATCTTACCTGGGGGGAAATTCCTTCGCAACCTCAAATATGGCGATCAGTTAGATCCTGAGCACTTCAACAAGGCCCACTATCTAGACACTTGTGAAATAATTTTCTGTAGTAACTAAGAGCCCTCCACATCTAATGTCCCATCTCTGGCCATTGGGGATATTTGCTACTAGCGCAGACTGCCTAAAATGGCATGCGTCCCATATCATCATGCCATCCCCTCCATAAACTTATTAGTCTTAAAACAAGCTAAGTTTTTCGTCCCCACTGCTCCCCTTGGGAGGCTGTTCCAGAACTTCACTCCTATGATGGTTAGACACTTTCATCTAATTTCAAGCCTAAAATTGTTAATGACCATTTCCACCTTATCTCTATTTGTTCCTGTGCCCATATTGGCCCTTAACTTAAATAACTCCTCTCCCTCTCTGGTGTTTATGCCTCTGATGTATTTATAGAGAGCCATCATAGCTCCCCACAGCCATCGTTTGTTTGGTTAGGCTAAACCAGCCAAGCTCTTTGAGTCTCCTCTAGTAAGGTAGGCTTTCTTTTCCTCGGATCATCCTAGCAGCCCTTCTTTGCACCTGTTCCAGTTTGAGTTCACCTTTCTTAAAGCTGGGAGCCCAGAACTGCACACAGTATTCCCAGTGAGGTCTCACCAGTGCCTTGTATAATGGTACCAACATTTCCCTGTCTCTACTGGAAACATCTCACCTGATGCATCCTAGCATTGCGCATCCCATTGATGTCTAACAGTCATCCTGTGATCAACCCATACACCCAGGTCTTTCTCCCTCTCTGTCACTTCCAACTGATATGTTCCCTAAGTGCATGCCCTTGCACTATTAAATTTCATCCCATTATCTATTATCCCAGTTTTCAAGATCCTCCAGATCTTCTCGGATGACATTCCGATCCTCCTCCATATTGGCACCTCCAACTTTGCATAATCCCCAGATTTTATTAGCACAGTCCCACTCTTCATGCGAAGGTCATTAATGAAAATGTTAAATAAGACTGATTCCAAGACTGATCTCTGAAGAACTCCACTAATAAGCTCTCTCCAGCCCAATAGTTCCCCTTTCAGTATGACCTGTTGTAGTCTCCCCTTTAACCTATGTTCCAATCAGTTACACCAGAGCACATCAAAGGAATGCAATGAGGTTACACAGGGGTCACTGAGGTCAGAATCTGTAACCGTTTATTACCAATTGATGTGCGAGAGGAAAACCCAGCCTAATTCTCATATCCTTGGATAAGTTTCCAAGACTGGCAGTGAGAAAAATGCTGTCAACTTGTTGACTTGGAGACATTGACAGGGGAACAGATGAGGAATTCCCATTGTGCTGTTCATTCAGAGTCAACATTCAGCGACAACAGCACCTTAAGGCCAGCAAGATGCAATAATGTGAGGGGATGAAGGAAAAAGACCTTCATCTTCCTCCCTGAAGCCCAAATATGGAGGGAAAGGAATGCTGAAAAGTAAATTAACATCTATGCTAACTGATTCTTGCCCCAGCCTTGTTCATTCAGTGCAGAAAGGAGAGATTAGCTTCATTTTAGCTTTGCCACCTGCATTTCCAATGGGCAGCAGTCATGTGGACTGAAGTCTGTTTCAAAGCAAGGAATATTTAGAAGTGTCTGCAAATCAGATTGAAAGGGGAAAAATTAATTCAGGAAGAAGCAAAATTTTTGTTACAGCAGCATTACAATTTAGAATATCCAGAACATGCTGCCCATGCACAGCCCTCAGAGATAATGTTCGTGTCGTGCTGTATTTATATACAACCAGTTATTGTACTTTTCATTAATTTCATTAGACAGAATAAACTCATCGCCTTTATGCAGCAATTAGCTGGAATTCCCCAAAGAGGACTATCAGCGGTGGATGCCAGGCACAGATTAAAACCATTGCAGTGTCTATTTTTAAATGCACCAGCTTGAGGAATAAGCTCAATTCCCCTCACTGCTGTGCAGCAAAATAGGCTCTCGTGTATTTTGCACAAAGATGACAGCTCATGTAGATGCTATCCTGGCTGTTATCAGCCCTGCACATGCTTTCACCCAGTCCTGAAGCATGACAAACAGCCATGAGAAACATCAAAACAACTCAAGGGATACAGGAGTTCAAGAGACATGGAACGGAACTCTGTGGCTCTACTGTCCCCTATTCTCCAATTTGCCAGGGGAGCTTTCCACTTGGGAGTCAAACTATCTGTTCAACTCCTTTCTGGAACTTGATAGCCTTGGCTTGGGGAAGATGGCAAACAGAGAGCAGCAGTCTGGGAATAAAGCAAGGGTTACAGGAGGAAAATTGAAATTGGGAGCATGCCACTATTAACTCTGTATGCTCCGATCAAGAATAATGGCCCATAAGCTCTTTGGAGCAGGGACAGCATCCCTACAATACATTTGTACAGCATCTAGCATAATGAAATGCTGATCCTGATTGGCCCCATCACTCTGGTATTTGAGCACCTCACAATCTTTACTGGATTTATCCTCATTTGCACCCATGAGGCAGGGCAATCCTATTACCCATTATACAGATGAGGAATGGAGACACAGAGAGACTAAGTGACTTGCCCAAGGTCACCCAGGCAGTCAGCAACAGAGGAGGGAAGTGAACCCGGGTCTCCCAAGTCCTAGGTTAGCGTACCTAATAATAGCAGTGATTGCATGGGAGCGTATGTTGGCTTTGAGTAGATCCTCGTGCTGCCTTCAACGACACACAATTGGAAACAGTTCATAATATTCTTCATTTTTGGAGCTCTTTTTCTCAGGCAGTGCACCAGCATTTAACCTCACAACTCCACTGTGTACTCGATAGTGCTGAGCGAACTGCAGTGCACAAGATAAGCCACAGTACATGCCCAAGGTCACAGAGCAAGGAACAGCACTCAAGAGTCCTGGTTCCCTCTGCTCTGGTCTCACCACAAGACACCATTGCCCCAAATTATTAGGAAAAAAACTGGCCAAAGAACATTATGAAGTTTAAGATTCCCAAGAAAATAACTGACTAGATTTGCTTGTGTACAATGTGACAAAGAGCATACAGCAGGGATGCCCAGTGAGCACAGTCACATTAGCTGAGCTTCCATAGTTCACCCCCACCTAATGCTAAACCCAGCAAGCCTACGACTAGGTCCCTCAACGAGAAGGCAGAATCAGTACCGAGGAGGCCCTCTGCGCTTCAGTGGGAGGAGACAGGCTTGCTTCACACCTCGGCTTAGAGCAACAGCAGTGGTGGCTGGATGTACAACAAAGCACTTTGTCTGCAATTATTTACCACTCCCTTTGGCCTGTCAACAGCTGCTCTCAATTTCTTTTTAAAAAATCATTAGCCATCGCAGCACCAGGATACAGGTGCAGTGCGCAGCCTGTTTCGCCAGCACCGCACAGCTGGGGATGGAGACAAGCATCAGGAAACGAATTAAAATGAAGAGAATTATCTTTGAAGATCATTCCATCACAAGAGATCTATACTGCCTCATAAAATGACACAAAAGCAATTCGGCAGCAAGGTACGGCTGGGCCGAAGCCGGCAATGACTTTGCATCATTCCAACGTAACTGACGAATGAAAGAATATTAAAAGGCTCTGATGGGCACCTGCTCAGAGCCATGTACACTTCATCCCTCCTCAGATCCCTGGCCAAGCAAAAGTAATAATGGAGGCCAGGTTCTCAAGAGACAATAGGTTACCATGCACTAACCTAGGCACTCCCTGCTCTGCACTAACAGAACTGGGAACTGCTAATCCATCTGGAAGAAATAACAGTGATTACTAAAGAAAATTACAAGACCTTTTGCTACTAAATACTTGGTAGGTAACTATTTGCCCGGCTGTTTACCAGGATCCTATTCACACTTTCTTACCCAGGAATAAACATGAAAATAAATATATTGTCAGCATTAAAATAAGTACAGACGTGTCTCGCCCACTCACGTACCCTGTAATTTGCACACACAAATCTGCTGCCTCTCCTCATTTCTCTATAGAGATTTAATACAGTAGCTGAGTGTTAAAATGAACTTCCTCAGACTTGTACAAAATATAATAATACGAACATTGTCGTCATTTGTATGGCACTAGCATAAGGAAAGGCAGTGTTGCCTAGCGGATACAGCAAAGGACTGCACTCAGGAGACCTAGTTTCTATTCCTGACTGCCAGTGGCCTGATGAGGACCTTATGCCAGTCATGTCCCCACTCCGTGCCTCAGTTTCCCCATCTTTAAATTGGAGACGATGTTACTGACCTCCTTTGTTAAGCAGTATGAGATCTACTGACGAAAGGTGCTAAATAAGAGCTAGGTATTATTGGTGTCTGGGAACCCCGACACAGGGCACAAGACAGCACCTTCCCCAAAGACCATACGTTCTAAGTACACTACTAACGATATCACTAAGGGTGTCTAACATTTACAAGCTACATATGAGATCGAGTGAATACTTGAAAACTAACCTAAGCCACCTTTGTCAAACAAACACATAAAGCACATTTTGCAGTACAGTGACCTTGCTTCTGAGGTATTAAATTGTGAAACCCAGCACTTCACAAGTCTTCCAGTCATTAGTGAGGGTCTGACTACAGAGCCTGAAAAAGTTTAACGACATCCTCCTCCTATCTGGCTAGTAGTACTTTTGATCCAGTTTTATAAATAATATTTCATCCATAGATCTCAAAGCACTTCACAAGGAGACCATATTACATATGGGGAAAATTAAGGCAAAGAAAAGGAAAGCAACTTGCCTACAGTCATAAGACAGGTGAGGTGCAGAGCTTGGAATAGAGCCCAGGACTACGGAGTCCCTATCCACTAGACCAGTGGTTCTCAAAACCGGTCCGCCACTTGTTCAGGGAAAACCCCTGGCAAGCCGGGCCGGTTTGTTTACTTGACGCATCTGCAGGTTCAGTCAATCGTGGCTCCCACTGGCCGTGGTTCACCGCTCAAGGACAGTGGGTCAATGGGAGCTGCGAGAAATGCCGCGGGCCGAGGGATGTGCTGGACATCTTCCTGCAGCCCCCACTGGCCTGGAATGCAGAACCTGCGGACGCGGCAGGTAAACAAACCAATCATGGGCTTTCCCTAAACAAGCGGAGGACCGGCTTTGAGAACCATTGCTCTAGACCACATTGCCTCACACAACTTCACCATGGACAGACAATACAAATACAATATTCCTTAATGCAGCATCTCCTGTTTTTACCAGGAGCCTTATGCAGACAGACAAGCAACCCTTCCACCCCACTCTGCATCCCCAAACTCAAAACCTAAAACCAGTATTCTAACAACCATTTCTTAATGCTTTCCACAGATCTGGTCTGGTCGACACAGAGATTTTGTACCACCATAGTTATACCAGTACATCTTCTAACATGGATGCAGTTATGCTGGTATAAATGTGCTTATTCTACTGCACCCACATTAGGGCAATTCTATTGCTCTAATTGTAGTGCCATAGTTAAAGTGGTACATCCTGTGTGTGTAGACAAGGCCTTAGAGTTACTGTACAGTATGTCTTCACTGCACAGTTAACCCAGGTCGATCAGCACCCAGGTTGCCCTAGGCCAGGTGTGAGCAGCCACATTCCAGAACCTCACTGATGCTGCACTCACCCATGTGTACTGGGGATGTATCCCAGAGTTCTCTGTGTTGAGATGCTGTGGTAATATAGCCTCCCAGTCCCAGACCTGAACTTTAGCGTCCACAATCTGGTCCTGTCCCAAACCTGGACTTTAGCGTCCAAAATCTGGGGGCTTACCTGAAACTCCCCCAAGCTCACTACCAGCTTGGATATTCTCGCTGCCACCAGATCAGGAATTGATGGGGCCTGATCCCCCCTTTCCTCTCTCTGGTGTCCCCAACCC
>NC_133787.1:429578-431615 GCF_003597395.2 Chelonoidis abingdonii | reverse complement strand
ATGACAGAACAAGGAGCAATGGTCTCAAGTTGAAGTGGGAGAGGTCTAGGATGGATATTAGGAAAAACATTTTCACTAGGAGTTTGGTGAAGCACTGGAATGGGTTACCTAGGGAGGTGGTGGAATCCCCTTCCTTAGAGGTTTTTAAGGTCAGGCTTAACAAAGCCCTAGCTGGGATCATTTAGTTGGGGATTGGTCCTGCTTTGAGCAGGGGGTTGGAATAGATGACCTCCTGAGGTCCTTTCCGACCCTGATTCTATGATTCTATGACTATCAGCACTCATGTGGTTTAGCTGAGTCCCCGCTACAAAGTGGGTGGGTCCCAGCTGAAGTTAAATCATAGTTTGGAACTGATACTCCAGCAAGGTCAGCTAACCTGGTGTTAAAGCACCTCTAAACCCTACCGTAACAAGGAGGCTGCCACCCGAGCACTCCCTTGTGGCCAGGGATGCCTCTGCAGTGTCTTGCCTTCTGTTTCCCTTTCTTCAGGCCTCCTTAAACCAACTCCACACTGTCTCTCTGCTAATTGCAGCCCTTCTTGGGGTCTGGTTTCTCCATCAAGTTAACAAAGTTCCAAAAAGCAAACACAAAACCAAATCTTTCACCCAGCCTTAAGCTGGGTGCTGCTCCTCTTCCACAAGGTCTGAGCAGCTGGGAAGATGCAAGGCCTGGCTTGCCTTCCTTTTCTTCTCCCAAAGGAAAACAAAATGTTCAGCTGGGTGTTCTTCCCCAGCCCCAACTCCCTTCTTCAGGGACAACCGCAGAAGACCCTCTCTCCCCACAGCTCCCCTTTAGCTCTCATCTCACTGAACTCCCTGACGCTTTATAGTAGGGTGACCAGATAGCAAGTGTGAAAAATCAGGACAGGGGGTGGGGGGTAATAGGAGTCCATATTTCAAAAAGTCCCAAATATTGGGACTCTCCCTATAAAATCAGGATATCTGGTCATCCTACTTTACAGCCTGGTTCAGCCCTCTCTTGTTAACTGGCTCCTCTGGGAGCACCTGCTCTGGTACAGGGGCACTGGCCTTATTTCAATCACAGAGGGTCAGCCACCGCGTGACACCAGGTAAAGGTTGGTGTGTGTGGAAACAAGGGGGGGTTGGGCTAATACCTGGATCAGAGCTAGGTTAACTGCAGTGAAGAAATGCCCATAGTTATCCGTAGTCATTGGGCAGCTGTAAAAAAAAGAAAAACAGACACCCCTCCCACCTCCAGCCATTTTCCATGCCAACGAGCCCTTGCCTCTGCAAATAAACTGGGAAACGGGAGAATAAGGGTATGTCTACACTACAAGATTATTCCGATTTTACAGAAACTGGTTTTTAAAAACAGATTGTACAAAGTCAAGCGCACGCGGCCACACTAAGCACATTAATTTGGTGGTGTGCGTCCATGCACTGAGGCTAGTGTCGATTTCCGGACTGTTGCACTGTGCGTAGCTATCCCATAGTTCTTGCAGTCTCCCCCGCCCCTTGGAATTCTGGGTTGAGATCCCAGTGCCTGATGGGTCAAAAAACATTGTCGCTGGTGGTTCTGGGTACAGCCTCACCCCTCCCTCCATGCAAGTAGCAGACAACCGTTTCGCACCTTTTTTCCTGGGTGAACTGTGCAGACGACATAGCACGGCAAGCATGGAGCCTGCTCAGATAAAGACAGCAATCATGGACGTTGTAAACACCTCGCACATTCTGGTGCAGTCTATGCTGAACCAGGACCTGCAAAATCAGGTGAGGAGGCGGCGGCTACGGCAGCGCAGCGACGAGAGTAATGAGAACATGGACACAGAATTCTCTCAAACTGCGGGCCCCTGCGCTTTGGAGATCATGCTGGTAATGGGGCAGGTTCTAGCCATTGAACACTAATTTTGGGCCCAGAGAAACAAGCACAGACTGGTGGGACCGCATAGTGATGCAGGTGTGGGACGATTCCAGTGGCTGCGAAATTTTCGCATGCGTAAGGGCACTTTCATGGAACTCTGTGACTTGCTTGCCCCTGCCCTGAAACGCCAGAATACAAAGATGAGAGCAGCCCTCA
>NC_133787.1:424062-426199 GCF_003597395.2 Chelonoidis abingdonii | reverse complement strand
AACCCTAATCCGAAATGGCAATACCGATTTCAGTGCTACTCCCCTCGTCGGGGAGGAGTACAGCTATCGATATTAAGAGCCCTTTATATGGAAATAAAGGGCTTTGTTGTGTGGACGGGTGCAGGGTTAATTCGGTTTAGCACTGCTAAATTCAGTATAAACACGTAGTATAGACCAGGCCCAAGATTTTCAAATATAAATCAGGGTTTCATAGCTATCCACTCATGACAACAACCCTCTTAGCAACAGCAGCAACTAAGCCAATACAGCCTAGTTTCAATATCGCTTTTATAACGTTGAGTCAATTTGGATAAAACATTGAATTTAATCTATTAAACCCTAAAGCTTAGTACTTGAATTCAATGGAAGAGCAGGCTATAATATACTAGCTCTTCTCTGGTCCAGTTTCTGGCTTCAGGCACAAGTGAAACAAGGTTTGTGCTCTCCACCTGGTCCTGGATAGATACCGGACCACTTCCCACACCTTGTTACACAGTCTGACCTTCTGCCCCTGGGAGGCAGAGGGCTGGAAATGCAGAATGCTGCAGTCACGACTCAGGGGCTTTGGCAGTCGAAGGAAGCTCAAGACTGGAACAGCAAGGGGGTCCTTACTGAGCAGAGCTGTGCGTGTGAGAGGAAGAAAGGTACAGAACTGGTGTCCAGCACTAGAAAGGGAGGATAACATCAGGCCAGGAGAGAAGCCCACGTACAAAGCTCTATGAAGAGAGCATGCAGAGCATCTATGCACTACGCCTGGGTTATGACCAGCCCACCCCTTATGCTACTGGGCTCCAAATTTGCGCACAAGCCTTTCCTGACACAGCTCAGCACAACGCTGGGGACACTGGCCAACACAGCTTTCTTCAAAACAACTAAAGTGATGGGTGAACAAAGAGGCGTAGGCTAAGAAAGTTTGTGCCAACACTGAGGAAGAAAGGAACTCCTACAGTCCAGCCAGACCCTAACTGCAGCACTAACTCTCCCTCCGCCCTTCTGTGCTCAGAGTGGCTCAGCTGGAAAATTTCAGCTCTTTTGCCTGTCACATCTCACAACAGCCAGCCCCGCTCAGGGATCCTGCTCCAGCCTAGATATGCTGGACAATTCTAATACTTCTCACCATTTGTGCTAGTGAAGGAGAAAATTCGGCTAGTTATCCCGTTTTCAATAGTACCAGCTGGGTTTGGCCTATTTTACAGGCCACCAGCTTTCTGTAAGCACTGCAGAGCAGATGCTCATTTGTTGCAGGTTTTTGTAAATCACTTTCCACCTATCCTTTGGACTAGACAGAGAGGAAATGTTTCCTCTTCTGGATCTCACATGCCCGAGCCTAACTGCTTGGGTGCTCTCCCCGGAGCTAGCTGCACTTTGAGAATTAAGGGGTTCCATCCTGCAAGGTGGTGAAGCCACGGGAGTTGTGGGTGCTGAGCCCCTGACAAGATTCGACTCCCAGCATAATAGTAATAAGTATGTTGGGCCTATGTGCTGGCTCTGCTGATGTGAAGAGGCCCAGGAATTCTCCTGTCAGGAACAGCCACACGCCATCCTACTTGAGGAGAGAGTGCACAGCTGGGCTAAGACTATGCCCAGGCAAGCCCTGACTGCCTAGCCATGGCACAAAGCCATCTTTACCTCCCCCTCGGTCCCTGGGCCAAGCTTAGCGCAGGGATGAACTGGTCCCTATGTCTCTTCCATGCGACACCGACACCCACTGCTGCTCTGAGTTAGATGTTACTCCTTGGATCTCAAAAAAAAAAAAAAAA
This sequence comes from Chelonoidis abingdonii, assembly GCF_003597395.2. Taxonomy (NCBI): domain Eukaryota; kingdom Metazoa; phylum Chordata; order Testudines; family Testudinidae; genus Chelonoidis; species Chelonoidis abingdonii. The sequence goes on along the minus strand of NC_133787.1, from coordinate 424,439 downwards.
AAAGCACCCATCAAACCCAGCTGCTCCAGCCAGTCAGGAGAGGCCATGCCCTGGAGAGCCGAATGGGAAAGGGGCTGAACATCTCCATAGCCCACAAACTTAGCCAAGATCACAGCTGGAGAGAAGGTGGCAGGTGACCCCTGAATCACCAACCTCATGTTTCTGGAGACTCCAGGCAACTCCCACCCCTCCTTGTTTATATGGCTGAGAACAGTCTCTTCCTCCTTCACGATTTCTCACTCCCTCTGTTCCTCAAACACCAGGCATTTCCTTCCCTTCCTGCCTGAGTTAGCACTGTAATGGGAGTCTGCTTCTGTCCCACTGACAGCAACAGCCTCGCGCAGGCAGCTGACCTATCCCCTCAGACCAGGAAGGCC